>NC_088396.1:56371097-56467225 GCF_034236695.1 Oncorhynchus nerka
AAGAGAGAGAGAGAGGAGGAGAGAAGAGAGAGAGAGAGGAGGAGAGAAGAGAGAGAGAGAGGAGGAGAGAAGAGAGAGAGAGAGAGAGAGGGGATAGGAAAGATATATTGCCATTGATGTTCAAGCAATATACATTTTACCGTATCTTGTCTTGGAGGTTCTCAAAACATTAAAAAAAATGTTATATTTAAGTTTTACCTAATATTATCAGCATGTGTAGTTCCAGCTCCTTCAAGCAGATTGGAATACAGCCCCATTGTGTTTCTCTCCAGATTCAATGGCAATTTACATTTGAGGACTGTATTGTCGGCCTACTACAAGGTGATACAGAAACACAGGACATTTGAATTTAATTCATAGGACATTTAAAACAGCATTTAATCACGCAAACAAAATCATATTGTTTCTACTTACATATATAACTATATATAACATATATAAATACATATATAACTCTTACAGGGAAGCTCTGACAGGGAAGCTCTGACAGGGAAGCTCTTTCAGGGAAGCTCTGACAGGGAAGCTCTTACAGGGAAGCTCTGACAGGGAAGCTCTGACAGGGAAGCTCTGACAGGGAAGCTCTGACAGGGAAGCTCTTACAGGGAAGCTCTGACAGGGAAGCTCTGACAGGGAAGCTCTTTCAGGGAAGCTCTGACAGGGAAGCTCTTACAGGGAAGCTCTGACAGGGAAGCTCTGACAGGGAAGCTCTGACAGGGAAGCTCTGTGACAGGGAAGCTCTGACAGGGAAGCTCTGACAGGGAAGCTCTGACAGGGAAGCTGTTACAGGGAAGCTCTGACAGGCAAGCTCTGACAGGGAAGCTCTGACAGGGAAGCTGTTACAGGGAAGCTCTGACAGGGAAGCTGTTACAGGGAAGCTCTGACAGGGAAGCTCTTACAGGGAAGCTCTTACAGGGAAGCTCTGACAGGGAAGCTCTGACAGGGAAGCTCTTACAGGGAAGCTCTTACAGGGAAGCTGTTACAGGGAAGCTCTGACAGGGAAGCTCTGACAGGGAAGCTCTGACAGGGAAGCTCTTACAGGGAAGCTCTGACAGGGAAGCTCTGACAGGGAAGCTCTTACAGGGAAGCTCTTACAGGGAAGCTCTGACAGGGAAGCTCCAGCAGGCAGTATATAAAGAGGGTGGGTGAAAGTGGTGCTGAAAGTCCCAGTTACCAGTATTTCCCTATGGTTAGTTAAGTCTAAGAAGGTTAGAAAGGAAGTGTGGAATTCCCCGATTGACCATACTGCCAAGGCTATTTACTGAGTATGGCTATGGAGGATAGAGACCTTGGGAACCAAACGCTGGCGGTTCAGACCTCACATGCAGGATGTCAATACAGCAAACCAAATCTAATCAAGTTTTAAAATGGAATTAAAATGTACGGCTAGATTCTCTCTCTCTCTCTTGGATTTGTCTCCAACAATAAGTACCTCTGCCTTGTCTTGATTTAGCTGGAGGAAGTCGTGAGCCATACGAGTATTTAAATCACTAATACAGTCTAATAATTTTATCTGTGGAGCTGAAATCCTTTGGTGACACAGAAATGCAAAGTTGTGTGTCGTCTGCGTAGCAGTGAAAACGCTGTCAAGGGGTAACATACAGTGGGGCAAAAAAGTATTTAGTCAGCCACCAATTGTGCAAGTTCTCCCACTTAAAAAGATGGGAGAGGCCTGTAATTTTCATCATAGGTACTTCAACTATGACAGACAAAATGTGAAAAAAAATCCAGAAAATCACATTGTAGGATTTTTAATGAAGCCTTTCAAATGATTTCGATAGTGGTACACTATATAGGACATAGGGTACCATTTGGAACAAACACCATGCTGATGCTAGCTAGCACCATGCTACCAGTCTCCACTCCTCCTGCTAGCTAGCACCATGCTACCAGTTTCCACTCCTCCTGCTAGCTAGCACCATGCTACCAGTCTCCACTCCTCCTGCTAGCTAGCACCATGCTACCAGTTTCCACTCCTCCTGCTAGCTAGCACCATGCTACCAGTCTCCACTCCTCCTGCTAGCTAGCACCATGCTACCAGTCTCCACTCCTCCTGTTAGCTAGCACCATGCTACCAGTCTCCATCTCCTCCACTCCTCCTGCTAGCTAGCACCATGCTACCAGTCTCCACTCCTCCTGCTAGCTAGCACCATGCTACCAGTCTCCATCTCCTCCATTCCTCCTGCTAGCTAGCACCATGCTACCAGTCTCCACTCCTCCCGTTAGCTAGCACCATGCTACCAGTCTCCACTCCTCCTGCTAGCTAGCACCATGCTACCAGTCTCCACTCCTCCTGCTAGCTAGCACCATGCTACCAGTCTCCATCTCCTCCACTCCTCCTGCTAGCTAGCACCATGCTTCCAGTCTCCATCTCCTCCACTCCTTCTGCTAGCTAGCACCATGCTACCAGTCTCCACTCCTCCTGCTAGCTAGCACCATGTTTCCAGTCTCCATCTCCTCCACTCCTCCTGCTAGCTAGCACCATGCTACCAGTCTCCACTCCTCCTGCTAGCTAGCACCATGCTACCAGTCTCCACTCCTCCTGCTAGCTAGCACCATGCTACCAGTCTCCACTCCTCCTGCTAGCTAGCACCATGCTACCAGTTTCCACTCCTCCTGCTAGCTAGCACCATGCTACCAGTCTCCACTCCTCCTGCTAGCTAGCACCATGCTACCAGTCTCCACTCCTCCTGTTAGCTAGCACCATGCTACCAGTCTCCATCTCCTCCACTCCTCCTGCTAGCTAGCACCATGCTACCAATCTCCACTCCTCCTGCTAGCTAGCACCATGCTACCAGTCTCCATCTCCTCCATTCCTCCTGCTAGCTAGCACCATGCTACCAGTCTCCACTCCTCCCGTTAGCTAGCACCATGCTACCAGTCTCCACTCCTCCTGCTAGCTAGCACCATGCTACCAGTCTCTACTCCTCCTGCTAGCTAGCACCATGCTACCAGTCTCCATCTCCTCCACTCCTCCTGCTAGCTAGCACCATGCTTCCAGTCTCCATCTCCTCCGCTCCTTCTGCTAGCTAGCACCATGCTACCAGTCTCCACTCCTCCTGCTAGCTAGCACCATGTTTCCAGTCTCCATCTGCTCCACTCCTCCTGCTAGCTAGCACCATGCTACCAGTCTCCACTCCTCCTGCTAGCTAGCACCATGCTACCAGTCTCCACTCCTCCTGCTAGCTAGCACCATGCTACCAGTCTCCATCTCCTCCTGCTAGCTAGGACCATGCTTCCAGTCTCCATCTCCTCCATTCCTCCTACTAGCTAGCACCATGCTACCAGTCTCCATCTCCTCCACTCCTCCTGTTAGCTAGCACCATGCTACCAGTCTCCATCTCCTCCACTCCTCCTGTTAGCTAGCACCATGCTACCAGTCTCCATCTCCTCCTACTAGCTAGCACCATGCTACCAGTCTCCATCTCCTCCACTCCTCCTGTTAGCTAGCACCATGCTACCAGTCTCCATCTCCTCCACTCCTCCTGCTAGCTAGCACCATGTTTCCAGTCTCCATCTCCTCCACTCCTCCTACTAGCTAGCACCATGCTACCAGTCTCCATCTCCTCCACACCTCCTGCTAGCTAGCACCATGCTACCAGTCTCCATCTCCTCCACTCCTCCTGTTAGTGTAACAGTATAACTTTAGACCGTCCCCTCGCCAATACCCGGGCACGAACCAGGGACCCTCTGCACACATCAACAACAGTCAACCACGAAGCATCGTTACCCATCGCGCCACAAAACCCGGGCCCTTGCAGAGTAAGGGGAACCACTACTTCAAGGTCTCAGAGCAAGTGACGTCACCGATTTAAACACTATTTAGCGCGCACGACCGCTAACTAATCTAGCGTTTCACATCCATTGCACCATGCTACCAGTCTCCATCTCCTCCACTCCTTCTGCTAGCTAGCACCATGTTTCCAGGGAGGGAGGGAGGGAGGGAGGGAGGAGTAGAATAGAGGAGGGAGGGAATAGAGGAAGGAGGGAATAGAGGTGGAGGGAGGGAAGGAAGGGGAGAATAGAGGAGGGAGGGAAGAGGAGAATAGAGGAGGGAGGGAATAGAGGAGGGAGGGAGGAGTAGAATAGAGGAGGGAGGGAGAGAATAGAGGAGGGAGGGAATAGAGGAGGGAGAGAATCGAGGAGGGAGGGAATAGAGGAGGGAGGGAGGGAGGAGTAGAATAGAGGAGGGAGGGAGGGAATAGAGGAGGGAGGAGGGAGAATAGAGGAGGGAGGGAAGGGGAGAATAGAGGAGGGGGAGAGAATAGAGGAGGGGGAGAGAATAGAGGAGGGAGGGAATAGAGGAGGGAGGAGGGAGAATAGAGGAGGGAGGGAAGGGGAGAATAGAGGAGGGAGAATAGAGGAGGGAGGGAAGGGGAGAATAGAGGAGGGAGAATAGAGGAGGGAGGGAGGGACTAGAGGAGGGAGGGAATAGAGGAGGGAGGGAGAGAATAGAGGTGGGAGGGAAGGGGAGAATAGAGGAGGGAGGGAATAGGGGAGGAAGGGAGAGAATAGAGGAGGAAGGAGAGAATAGAGGAGGGAGGGAGGGAGGAGGAGAATAGAGGAGGGAGGGAGAGAATAGAGGAGGGAGGGAATAGAGGAGGGAGAGGGAGAATAGAGGCGAGAAGACAGGGACTGATATAGGGGAGAGGGAAAGGGGGGGGGGGGGGGGTACAGGAGGAGATGGGAGAGGGAGGTGACAGCCCTTAATCAGAAGCATGTGTTATTGGCTGTTCCTTAGCTCTGACATTGTTGATTGAGCTGGTGAATAATCATCTTTTTTTGAGAGAGAGAGAGAGAGAGAGAGGAGACAGAGAGACAGAGAGAGAGAAAGAGAGGAGACAGAGAGACAGAGAGAATGTGATAAATGGTTTCTGTAGGAGTTAGTCAAAGAGCTCCACCAAGGGTTCTTCAAACCTTTACTCTTTCGCTACTCTCTCCTCGGTCTTATTCCGTCAATCAGTCCCGCACCCCTATTCCCTCCCTTTCTTTGCCTCTTTCCCATTTAAAGAACTAAAGCTTTCACCCCTTAGCTTTTGGGATTTACACACAAACAACACACACACACACACACACACACACACACACACACACACACACACACACACACACACACACACACACACATAGATTCATAGCCTTCATTGACTTCAAAGCAGAACCGCATCGACCCCTTACTCCACAAATTACTTTTCTCTCCCTCCTGTTTCTCTCTCTCTCTTTCTCTCCATCCTCTTTCTCTCCATCCTCTTTCTCTCCCTCTTCTTTCTCTCCCTCTTCTTTCTCTCCCTCTTCTTTCTCTCCCTCTTCTTTCTCTCCCTCATCTTTCTCTCAGCCCCGTATAGAACAGCCAGCTAGAGGGAGGGAGGGAGGGAGCAGACTGACGAGACTAATCCACCCCTCAGCCCAGCTACGGTCTCTATCTACCTCTTAATGTCTCACTGTGTCTACTGTATAGAACAGCCCAGCTACGGTCTCTATCTACCTCTTTAACTCACTGTGTCTACTGTATAGAACAGCCCAGCTACTGTCTCTATCTACTCCAGCTACTCTCCAGCTACTGTCTCTATCTACTCCAGCTGCTCTCCAGCTACTGTCTCTATCTACTCCAGCTACTCTCCAGCTACTGTCTCTGGCTATTCTTTAAAAGTGCCTTCCTCACCATCTTAAATAAGCACGCCCCATTCAAAAAATGTAGAACTAGGAATAGATATAGTCCTTGGTTCACTCCAGACCTGACTGCCCTTGACCAGCACAAAAACATCCTGTGGCGTTCTGCATTAGCATCGAATAGCCCCCGTGATATGCAGCTGATCAGGGAACAAATATACACAGGCAGTTAGGAAAGCTAAGGCTAGCTTTTTCAAACAGAAATTTGCATCCTGTAGTACTAACTCAAAAAAGTTCTGGGACACTGTAAAGTCCATGGAGAATAAGAGCACCTCCTCCCAGCTGCCCACTGCACTGAGGCTAGGAAACACTGTAAAGTCCATGGAGAATAAGAGCACCTCCTCCCAGCTGCCCACTGCTCTGAGGCTAGGAAACACAGTCACCACCGATAAATCCACTATAATTGAGAATTTCAATAAGCATTTCTCTACTTCTGGCCATGCTTTCCACCTGGCTACCCCTACACCGGTCAACTGCCGGCACCCTCCACAGCAACCTGCCAAAGCCCCCACCAATTCTCCTTCACCCAAATCCAGATAGCTGATGTTCTGAAAGAGCTGCAAAATCTGGACCCGTACAGATCAGCTGGGTTAGACAATCTGGACCCTCTCTTTCTAAAATGATCTGCCGAAACCCCTATTACTAGCCTGTTGAACCTCTCTTTCGTATCATCTGAGATTCCCAAAGATTGGAAAGCTGCCGCGATCATCCCCCTCTTATAAGGGAGTGACACTCTAGACCCAAACTGCTACAGACCTATATCTATCCTACCCTGTCTTTCTAAGGTCTTCGAAAGCCAAGTCAGCAAACAGATTACCGACCATTTTGAATCCCACCGTACCTTCTCCGCTATGCAATCTGGTTTCAGAGCTGGTCATGGGTGCACCTCAGCCACGCTCAAGGTCTTAAACGATATCATCTAGAAGAAAAAGAAACGCACACCTATTAAGACGAGGTAGCTAGCGGAGTAGAAAATAGAAAATAAAAGAGAGCCGCACACTATTTTATCTTAAACGATATCATAACCGCCATCGATAAGAGACAATACTTTGCAGCCATATTCATCGATCTGGCCAAGGCTTTCGACTCTGTCAATCACCACATTCTTATTGGCAGACTCAACAGCGTTGGTTTCTCAAATGACTGCCTCGCCAAGGTTTACCAACTACTTCTCTGACAGAGTTCAGTGTGTCAAATCGGAGGGCCTGTTGTCCGGACCTCTGACAGTCTCTATGGGGGTGCCACAGGGTTCAATCCTCGGGCCGACTCTCTTCTCTGTATACATCAATTATGTCGCTCTTGCTGCTGGTGATTCTCCAATCCACTTCTACACAGACAACACCATTCTGTATACTTCTGGCCCCTCTCTGGCCCTTCTTTGGAGCTTCAATGCCTTACAACTCTGTGCTAACTAACCTCCAGACGAGCTTCAATGTCATACAACTCTCCTTCCGTGGCCTCCAACTGCTCTTAAATGCAAGTAAAACTTAATGCATGCTATTCTGGTTAGACTGTAAACTCTCCTTCCAGACTCACATTAAGCATCTCCAATCCAAAATTAAATCTAGAATCGGCTTCCTATATCGCAACAAAGCATCCTTCACTCATGCTGCCAAACATACCTTCGTAAAACCGACCATCCTACCGATCCTCGACTTCGGTGATGTCATCTATAAAATAGCCTCCAACACTCTACTCAACAAACTGGATGCAGTCTATCACAGTGCCATCCGTTTTGTCACCAAAGCCCAATACACTACCCATCCTTGAGGCCTGTATGCTCTCGTTGGCTGGCCCTCGCTTCATACTCGTCGCCAAACCCACTGGCTACAGGTTATCTACAAGTCTCTGCTAGGTAAAACCCCGCCTTATCTCAGCTCACTGGTCACCATAGCAGCACCCACTCGTAGCACGCGCTCCAGCAGGTATATCTCACTGGTCACCCCCAATGCCAATTCCTCCTTTGGTCGTCTTTCCTTCCAGTTCTCTGCTGCCAATGACTGGAACGAACTGCAAAAATCTTTGAAGCTGGAGACTCATATTTCCCTCACTAGCTTTAAGGATCAGCTGTCAGATCACTGCACCTGTACATAGCCCAACTGTAAACAGCCCATCCAAATACCTCATCCCCATACTGTATTTATTTATCTTGCTCCTTTTGCACCCCAGTACCTCTACTTGCACATTCATCTTCTGCACATCTATCACTCCAGTGATTAATTTCTATATTGTAACTACTTCACCACCATGGCCTATTTATTGCCTTAACTCCCTTATCTTACCTCATTTGCACTCCCTGTATATAGAACCTATTGTAGAACTATATACTGTTAGAACTATATACTGTTCAGAACCTACTGTTAGAACTACAGTGGGGAGAACAAGTATTTGATACACTGCCGATTCTGCTGGTTTTCCTACTTACAAAGCATGTAGAGGTCTGTAATTTTTATCATAGGTACACTTCAACTGTGAGAGATGGAATCTAAAACAAAAATCCAGAAAATCACATTGTATGATTTTTAAGTAATTAATTTGAATTTGAATTTGAATGAATGCATTTTAATTCATTTGCATTTTTGGACATACCTCTCCACACCAGCGGGGGGAGCCAGTGTTTTATGTTAGGGATCGGATCATAATCCGTGACCGGATCTTTTATTTCCCCGAGGCTCTGTTTCCATGAGTGTTTAATATTTGAGACTTCACTCATTATCTCGTGTTGAAACAACCGGGTTAGATACAGTGCCTTGCGAAAGTATTCGGCCCCCTTGAACTTTGCGACCTTTTGCCACATTTCAGGCTTCAAACATAAAGATATAAAACTGTATTTTTTTGTGAAGAATCAACAACAAGTGGGACACAATCATGAAGTGGAACGACATTTACATCCCACCAGCCAGTGTTCCAGAACATCTTTAACATCCCACCAGTCAGTGTTCCAGAACATCTTTAACATCCCACCAGTCAGTGTTCCAGAACATCTTTAACATCCCACCAGCCAGAGTTCCAGAACATCTTTAACATCCCACCAGCCAGAGTTCCAGAACATCTTTAACATCCCACCAGTCAGTGTTCCAGAACATCTTTAACATCCCACCAGTCAGTGTTAGAACATCTTTAACATCCCACCAGCCAGTGTTCCAGAACATCTTTAACATCCCACCAGCCAGAGTTCCAGAACATCTTTAACATCCCACCAGCCTGTGTTCCAGAACATCTTTAACATCCCACCAGCCAGAGCTCCAGAACATCTTTAACATCCCACCAGCCAGAGTTCCAGAACATCTTTAACATCCCACCAGCCAGTGTTCCAGAACATCTTTAACCTCCCACCAGCCAGAGTTCCAGAATATCTTTAACATCCCACCAGCCAGTGTTCCAGAACATCTTTAACATCCCACCAGCCAGTGTTCCAGAACATCTTTAACATCCCACCAGCCAGAGTTCCAGAACATCTTTAACATCCCACCAGTCAGTGTTCCAGAACATCTTTAACATCCCACCAGTCAGTGTTAGAACATCTTTAACATCCCACCAGCCAGTGTTCCAGAACATCTTTAACATCCCACCAGCCAGAGTTCCAGAACATCTTTAACATTCCACCAGCCTGTGTTCCAGAACATCTTTAACATCCCACCAGCCAGAGCTCCAGAACATCTTTAACATCCCACCAGCCAGAGTTCCAGAACATCTTTAACATCCCACCAGCCAGTGTTCCAGAACATCTTTAACATCCCACCAGCCAGTGTTCCAGAACATCTTTAACATCCCACCAGCCAGAGTTCCAGAACATCTTTAACATCCCACCAGCCAGTGTTCCAGAACATCTTTAACATCCCACCAGTCAGTGTTAGAACATCTTTAACATCCCACCAGCCAGTGTTCCAGAATATCTTTAACATCCCACCAGCCAGTGTTCCAGAATATCTTTAACATCCCACCAGCCAGTGTTCCAGAACATCTTTAACATCCCACCAGTCAGTGTTCCAGAACATCTTTAACATCCCACCAGTCAGTGTTAGAACATCTTTAACATCCCACCAGCCAGTGTTCCAGGACATCTTTAACATCCCACCAGCCAGAGTTCCAGAACATCTTTAACATTCCACCAGCCTGTGTTCCAGAACATCTTTAACATCCCACCAGCCAGAGCTCCAGAACATCTTTAACATCCCACCAGCCAGAGTTCCAGAACATCTTTAACATCCCACCAGCCAGTGTTCCAGAACATCTTTAACCTCCCACCAGCCAGAGTTCCAGAATATCTTTAACATCCCACCAGCCAGTGTTCCAGAACATCTTTAACATCCCACCAGCCAGTGTTCCAGAACATCTTTAACATCCCACCAGCCAGAGTTCCAGAACATCTTTAACATCCCACCAGCCAGTGTTCCAGAACATCTTTAACATCCCACCAGCCAGTGTTCCAGAACATCTTTAACATCCCACCAGCCAGTGTTCCAGAATATCTTTAACATCCCACCAGCCAGTGTTCCAGAACATCTTTAACATCCCACCAGTCAGTGTTAGAACATCTTTAACATCCCACCAGCCAGTGTTCCAGAACATCTTTAACATCCCACCAGCCAGAGTTCCAGAACATCTTTAACATCCCACCAGCCAGTGTTCCAGAACATCTTTAACATCCCACCAGCCAGTGTTCCAGAATATCTTTAACATCCCAACTGTCTACATCTCAGAAAAGAGAAAAGAAACAGAGTAATGGTTTTAAAGCTGATATTGTTCAAATATATAGAAAAAAGAACGAGACGAGTCACAGAGCAGAGCTTTCAGGAGGTTGCATCATCAGCTAGGAGAGGTTAAGGTACTTGCTTTACAGTCTATATCGCACAGATAGGGGTAGAGAGCTTAGAGGGAACTGTCCTCGCTGTTCTATTTCACTACATATGTTCTTTAATATGTCATTAACATATCACACGTGTCATAAAAAAATGCAAATATGTGCATTTCTGTATCAAAGCTACCATGTTTGGTTGGAAGCAAACCACAATATCCAAAATGTATGCATGATCTATTGACATGGTGGTGGGGGGGGTATAGTATGTTGGGGATGGTGTGGTATGCATGATCTATTGACATGGTGGGGGGTATAGTATGTTGGGGATGGTGTGGTATGCATGATCTATTGACATGGTGGTGGGGGGTATAGTATGTTGGGGATGGTGTGGTATGCATGATCTATTGACATGGTGGTGGGGGGTATAGTATGTTGGGGATGGTGTGGTATGCATGATCTATTGACATGGTGGGGGGTATAGTATGTTGGGGATGGTGTGGTATGCATGATCTATTGACATGGTGGTGGGGGGTATAGTATGTTGGGGATGGTGTGGTATGCATGATCTATTGACATGGTGGGGGTATAGTACGTTGGGGATGGTGTGGTATGCATGATCTATTGACATGATGTGGGGGGGTATAGTATGTTGGGGATGGTGTGGTATGCATGATCTATTGACATGGTGGTGGGTGGGGGGTATAGTATGTTGGGGATGGTGTGGTATGCATGATCTATTGACATGGTGGTGGGTGGGGGGTATAGTATGTTGGGGATGGTGTGGTATGCATGATCTATTGACATGGTGGGGGGGGCATAGTATGCTGGGGATGGTGTGGTATGCATGATCTATTGACATGGGGGGGGGTTGAGTGTGTATTAATGGGGACAAAGTGGTAAAATGTTGGCTTATCACCAGAGGTGTGGACTCGAGTCACATGACTTGGACCCTTCCCAACCCTCCCCAACGCTCCCCAACCCTTCCCAACCCTCCCCAACGCTCCCCAATCCTTCCCAACCCTCCCCAACCCTCCCCTTCCCAAGCCTCCCCAAGCCTCCCCAACCCTTCCCAACCCTCCCCAACCCTTCCCAAGCCTCCCAAAGCCTCCCCAACCCTTCCCAAGCCTCCCCAACCCTCCCCAACCCTTCCCAAGCCTCCCCAAGCCTCCCCAACCCTTCCCAACCCTTCCCAACCCTCCCCAACCCTCCCCAAGCCTCCCCAACCCTCCCCAAGCCTTCCTTTCCAACTTTGTTCGACATTTGAAGCTGCACAAAGAACGGCAAGTCGTGATTAATATTATATATATTATTATATTATATATTATATAGCCGACAGCTATATATTTTATTTCTTTACTGGTGTATCATGTAGGCTAACGTAACGTTAAATCAATGAGCCTCAACACAGTCAGTCAGTGCGGGAACGTGATCATTGCACCCAAGATTGAGCTACATACAACTGGCTAAGCAGTTGGTAGCCTAAATCCTGCCTGATGTTACTGCTGTTCCTAAAACCATTGACATAGTCAGCCTACTGTAACCTCACACAGAGAGAGAGAGAGAGAGAGAGAGAGAGAGAGAGAGAGAGAGAGAGAGTGTGTGTGTGTGTGTTAAGGTTGGGTGATTTGTGTACAAGCCTACATAGCGATCCTCGTTCACTTTCTCATGGAAATTTACATTTACATTACATTTAAGTCATTTAGCAGACGCTCTTATCCAGAGCGACTTACAAATTGGTGCTTTCACCTTATGACATCCAGTGGAACAGCCACTTTACAATAGTGCATCTAGGTCTTTTAAGAAATATAACGTTTATTTGGAAAGTAATAAATATATAGATATTTTTAAAAGCATTCATGATTTGCGTAAATGTAATATACTATTACTCTTGTTGAAAATATGAAATGGTATTACATTTGGTGAAGAGCACATTGTGACTTGTTTTGGGACTTGAGTGCTAAGACTTGAGACTTACTTGTGACTTGTAAAACAATGACTTGGTCCCACCTCTGCTAATCATTGACTGTTTGTGTGTGCTACAGACTAATCCTGCTACTGATGACCTTGACGCCAGCTTTAGGAGTACAGAGCCTGTAGACACATTAGAGGAAAGCTTTCAGCCTGGAATCAATGGAAGTTCAACATTATCTGACTTTGAAGCAAGCCAGGAGAGTCGAAGGTACATATTTATAGAAGCCATCTTGAGAAAACAAAATCACAGTGGTGCGTGGGTAAAATCACAGTGGTGCGTGGGTAAAATCACAGTGGTGCGTGGGTAAAATCACAGTGGTGCGTGGGTAAAATCATAGTGGTGCGTGGGTAAAATCATAGTGGTGCGTGGGTAAAATCACAGTGGTGCGTGGGTAAAATCACAGGGGAAGCCAATCCAGAAAAAACAGCCACATAACAACCTGTGTGTTGTGATAATTGTTGTCTATAAACTGTTAGTTTGTATGCCTTGACACAGTGAAAAATAGGACTAAAGGCAGAGACAATAAGAAGACAGTGATATAGAGGCCTAAAGGCAGAGACAATAAGAAGACACAGTGATATATAGACCTAAAGGCAGAGACAATAAGACGACACAGTGATATATAGACCTAAAGGCAGAGACAATAAGAAGACACAGTGATATACAGGCCTAAAGGCAGAGACAATAAGACACAGTGATATATAGACCTAAAGGCAGAGACAATAAGACACAGTGATATATAGACCTAAAGGCAGAGACAATAAGAAGACACAGTGATATATAGACCTAAAGGCAGAGACAATAAGACACAGTGATATATAGACCTAAAGGCAGAGACAATAAGAAGACACAGTGATATATAGACCTAAAGGCAGAGACAATAAGAAGACACAGTGATATATAGACCTAAAGGCAGAGACGATAAGAAGACACAGTGATATATAGACCTAAAGGCAGAGACAATAAGAAGACACAGTGATATATAGACCTAAAGGCAGAGACACAGTGATATATAGACCTAAAGGCAGAGACAATAAGAAGACACAGTGATATACAGGCCTAAAGGCAGAGACAATAAGAAGACACAGTGATATATAGACCTAAAGGCAGAGACAATAAGACACAGTGATATATAGACCTAAAGGCAGAGACAATAAGACACAGTGATATATAGACCTAAAGGCAGAGACGATAACAAGACACAGTGATATATAGACCTAAAGGCAGAGACAATAAGAAGACACAGTGATATATAGAGGCCTAAAGGCAGAGACAATAAGACACAGTGATATATAGACCTAAAGGCAGAGACAATAAGACACTGTGATATATAGACCTAAAGGCAGAGACAATAAGACACAGTGATATATAGACCTAAAGGCAGAGACAATAAGAAGACACAGTGATATATAGACCTAAAGGCAGAGACACAGTGATATATAGACCTAAAGGCAGAGACAATAAGAAGACACAGTGATATACAGGCCTAAAGGCAGAGACAATAAGAAGACACAGTGATATATAGACCTAAAGGCAGAGACAATAAGACACAGTGATATATAGACCTAAAGGCAGAGACAATAAGACACAGTGATATATAGACCTAAAGGCAGAGACGATAACAAGACACAGTGATATATAGACCTAAAGGCAGAGACAATAAGAAGACACAGTGATATATAGAGGCCTAAAGGCAGAGACAATAAGACACAGTGATATATAGACCTAAAGGCAGAGACAATAAGACACAGTGATATATAGACCTAAAGGCAGAGACAATAAGACACAGTGATATATAGACCTAAAGGCAGAGACAATAAGAAGACACTGATATACAGGCCTAAAGGCAGAGACAATAACAAGACACAGTGATATATAGACCTAAAGGCAGAGACAATAAGACACAGTGATATACAGGCCTAAAGGCAGAGACAATAAGACACAGTGATATATAGACCTAAAGGCAGAGACAATAAGACACAGTGATATATAGACCTAAAGGCAGAGACAATAAGACACAGTGATATATAGACCTAAAGGCAGAGACAATAAGAAGACACAGTGATATACAGGCCTAAAGGCAGAGACAATAACAAGACACAGTGATATATAGACCTAAAGGCAGAGACAATAAGACACAGTGGCAGAATAAAATTCAACCACACATTCGTTTCATTACAAAACCGTCTCTCCGGTGAAGTCTATCAAACATATTGCATGTAACAACTACATGACCTACAGCATGCGTCAAAGCAAGGTGATGTTAACACATTACATCCAGCTGAATGTTGAACTTCCATCCTCTCAGACCAGGGACATTGTGTATGAATGAATGGTTGGATCAGAATCACCGTTGTAATCTTTGGCCAGAGATTTAAATAAAACCACAAGTCCAAATCACTATCTAAGTCGATGGCTAATTTAGAAAAAGGGACCATTTTTAGCTAGCTAGTCACTAGAGGACAACAACACAAGATGCAACAATTCAAGTTTTTTTTTTTCTGTTAATAATGATGTTTGGCTTTTGATGTGATTGGTTCTGAAGCCAAATCTCAACTGGCTTCCCGTGGCACTTTTTTTTTGTTGGTGCACCAGGACCAATCACAGCTGAGCTCCCTCAGTTTAGCTCAACGCTGATTGGCTATTACTATTTCAAAAATGTAATCAAGGGAGGCCAAATGCTCGCTGGCTTTCTTCGCAGTCAATGCTACGACAATGTCATACTCTTTCTGAC
This sequence comes from Oncorhynchus nerka, assembly GCF_034236695.1. Classification (NCBI taxonomy): domain Eukaryota; kingdom Metazoa; phylum Chordata; class Actinopteri; order Salmoniformes; family Salmonidae; genus Oncorhynchus; species Oncorhynchus nerka. The sequence goes on from NC_088396.1 coordinate 56,386,272, forward strand.
CAGACAGCATCAGATAAATAAGCTACGTACACTGAGACATGGGGAGGGTGGCTGTTACGGTACTCTTTGCATGGGGAGAGTGGCTGTTTACGGTACTCTTTGCATGGGGAGAGTGGCTGTTACGGTACTCTTTGCATGGGGAGAGTGGCTGTTACGGTACTCTTTGCATGGGGAGAGTGGCTGTTACGGTACTCTTTGCATGGGGAGAGTGGCTGTTACGGTACTCTTTGCATGGGGAGAGTGGCTGTTACGGTACTCTTCTAGCTCATTTACTTTATTGTAGGCAGTGCTTGTCTACTCAACAGCACAACTACAAGTCAACCCCCCCCCCCTCAAACATCTTGGCTAACAGACCATCTCAATGCCCCCTTATGGACTCTGAGTGTAACCAAACATACCAGTCTACTGGTGTAACCAAACATACCAGTCTACTGGTGTAACCAAACATACCAGTCTACTGGTGTAACCAAACATACCAGTCTACTGGTGTAACCAAACATACCAGTCCCCTTGTTTGATTACAGATGAACATGGCTTATTGCATGTTATTCACATCCTCATGATCAGACGTAATGTCTTTCCAGGAGACTTGCAGTACTAACAAATCTTCTGAAAGAGATCGAAGCAGTTGGGGATGAAGAAAGAGAGTTTCCACCTGGCTGTGGAGTACAGAAAGTGACCAGACGGTTGTCTAGAAGGAGCCAGAGCCACAGCCCCCCCCCCAAACCCAACATCCCTGCCAACATCGCCACAGCGCCAAAGCTTGCTAAACCAGCTGCCATTACTCAACACAAGAAGAGCTTCACCAGCTGAAGAACATTCTGGAATCGGCCTGGAAGATTCGACCAAAACCTCCACATCCATATCCAGACTTAATGTGGTAATAATATTAGATGTCTAGTGTGTTTAAAACTGCATTGTGCTATAGCTATTGCTAGCTTTTGTACATACTGTATGTATATAATGATGTTTAATATTTTTTTTTGGGGGGGGGGGGGGGGGGGACTAATGAGTCCAGCTACATCAGAAACTAATAGTATTGACTTCAACTTCATTAATTCATTATGATATTCATGAAATGTATTGAGATAAACTATCTTCCATCTAAAAACAAATGATGCAGGGAGTTTAAACACCTCTCGTCACTCATCATTATGTCTGAAACACCTCATCACTAATCATTATGTCTGAAACACCTCTCATCACTAATCATTATGTCTGAAACACCTCATCACTCATCATTATGTCTGAAACACCTCATCACTCATCATTATGTCTGAAACACCTCATCACTCATCATTATGTCTGAAACACCTCATCACTCATCATTATGTCTGAAACACCTCATCACTAATCATTATGTCTGAAACACCTCTCATCACTCATCATTATGTCTGAAACAGCTCTCATCACTAATCATTATGTCTGAAACACCCCTCATCACTAATCATTATGTCTGAAACACCTCATCACTCATCATTATGTCTGAAACACCTCATCACTCATCATTATGTCTGAAACACCTCATCACTAATCATTATGTCTGAAACACCTCTCATCACTCATCATTATGTCTGAAAAACCTCATCACTCATCATTATGTCTGAAACACCTCATCACTAATCATTATGTCTGAAACACCTCATCACTCATCATTATGTCTGAAACACCTCATCACTCATCATTATGTCTGAAACACCTCATCACTAATCATTATGTCTGAAACACCTCATCACTCATCATTATGTCTGAAACACCTCATCACTCATCATTATGTCTGAAACACCTCTCATCACTCATCATTATGTCTGAAACACCTCATCACTAATCATTATGTCTGAAACACCTCATCACTCATCATTATGTCTGAAACACCTCATCACTAATCATTATGTCTGAAACACCTCATCACTCATCATTATGTCTGAAACACCTCATCACTAATCATTATGTCTGAAACACCTCATCACTATGTCTGAAAAACCCTGTATATAGCCATGTTATTGACTACTCCCTGTATATAACCATGTTATTACCTGGTACTCCCTGTATGTAGCCATGTTATTGACTACTTCCTGTATATAGCCATGTTATTGACTACTCCCTGTATACAGCCATGTTATTGACTATATCATGTATATAGCCATGTTATTGACTTCTCCCTGTATATAGCCATGTTATTGACTACTCCCTATATATAACCATGTTATTGACTACTTCCTGTATATAGCCATGTTATTGACTACTCCCTGTATACAGCCATGTTATTGACTATATCATGTATATAGCCATGTTATTGACTTCTCCCTGTATATAGCCATGTTATTGACTACTCCCTGTATACAGCCATGTTATTGACTACTCCCTGTATATAACCATGTTATTGACTACTCCCTATATATAACCATGTTATTGATTACTCCCTATATATAGCCATGTTATTGATTACTCCCTGTATATAACCATGTTATTGACTACTCCCTATATATAACCATGTTATTGATTACTCCCTATATATAGCCATGTTATTGACTACTCCCTATATATAACCATGTTATTACCTGGTACTCCCTGTATATAGCCATGTTATTGATTACTCCCTGTATGTAGCCATGTTATTGACTACTTCCTGTATATAGCCATATTATTGACTACTCCCTGTATATAACCATGTTATTGACTACTCCCTGTATATAGCCATGTTATTGACTTCTCCCTGTATATAACCATGTTATTGACTACTCCCTGTATACAGCCATGTTATTGACTACTCCCTGTATATAACCATGTTATTACCTGGTACTCCCTGTATATAACCATGTTATTACCTGGTACTCCCTGTATATAGCCATGTTATTGACTACTTCCTGTATATAGCCATGTTATTGACTACTCCCTGTATACAGCCATGTTATTGACTACTCCCTGTATATAGCCATGTTATTGACTACTCCCTATATATAACCATGTTATTACCTGGTACTCCCTGTATATAGCCATGTTATTGACTACTTCCTGTATATAGCCATGTTATTGACTACTTCCTGTATATAGCCATGTTATTGACTACTTCCTGTATATAACCATGTTATTGACTACTCCCTGTATATAACCATGTTATTGACTACTCCCTGTATATAACCATGTTACTACCTGGTACTTCCTGTATATAACCATGTTATTACCTGGTACTCCGTGTATATAGCCATGTTATTACCTGGTACTCCCTGTATATAACCATGTTATTGACTACTTCCTGTATATAGCCATGTTATTGACTACTTCCTGTATATAACCATGTTATTGATTACTCCCTGTATATAACCATGTTATTGACTACTCCATGTATATAGCCATGTTATTGACTACTCCCTGTATATAGCCATGTTATTGATTACTCCCTGTATATAGCCATGTTATTGACTTCTCCCTGTATATAGCCATGTTATTGATTACTCCCTGTATATAGCCATGTTATTACCTGGTACAACCTGTATATAACCATGTTATTACCTGATACTCCCTGTATATAGCCATGTTATTACCTGGTACTCCCTGTATATAGCCATGTTATTACCTGGTACAACCTGTATATAACCATGTTATTACCTGGTACAACATGTATATAGCCATGTTATTACCTGGAACTCCCTGTATATAGCCATGTTATTACCTGGAACTCCCTGTATATAGCCATGTTATTACCTGGTACTCCCTGTATATAGCCATGTTATTACCTGGTACTCCCTGTATATAGCCATGTTATTACCTGGTACTTCCTGTTTATAGCCATGTTATTACCTGGTACTTCCTACATTTACATTTAAGTCATTTAGCAGACGCTCTTATCCAGAGCGACTTACAATAGTCATGTTATTACCTGGTACTCCCTGTATATAGCCATGTTATTACCTGGTACTCCCTGTATATAACCATGTTATTACCTGGTACTCCCTGTATATAACCATGTTACTACCTGGTACTCCCTGTATATAGTCATGTTACTACCTGGTACTCCCTGTATATAACCATGTTACTACCTGGTACTCCCTGTATATAGCCATGTTATTACCTGGTACTCCCTGTATATAGTCATGTTACTACCTGGTACTTCCTGTATATAGCCATGTTATTACCTGGTACTCCCTGTATATAGTCATGTTACTACCTGGTACTTCCTGTATATAGCCATGTTATTACCTGGTACTCCCTGTATATAGCCATGTTATTACCTGGTACTCCCTGTATATAGCCATCTTATTACCTGGTACTTCCTGTATATAGCCATGTTATTACCTGGTACTCCCTGTATATAGTCATGTTACTACCTGGTACTTCCTGTATATAACCATGTTATTACCTCGTAATCCCTGTATATAGCCATGTTAATACCTGGTACTCCCTGTATATAGCCATGTTATTACCTCCCTGTATATAGTCATGTTATTACCTGGTACTCCCTGTATATAACCATGTTATTACCTGGTACTTCCTGTATATAACCATGTTATTACCTGGTACTTCCTGTATATAACCATGTTACTACCTGGTACTTCCTGTATATAACCATGTTATTACCTGGTACAACATGTATATAGCCATGTTATTACCTGGTACTCCCTGTATATTACATTTACATTTAAGTATATAGCCATGTTATTACCTGGTACTCCCTGTATATAACCATGTTATTACCTGGTACTTCCTGTATATAACCATGTTATTACCTGGTACAACATGTATATAGCCATGTTATTACCTGGTACTCCCTGTATATAGCCATGTTATTACCTGGTACTTCCTGTATATAACCATGTTATTACCTGGTACTTCCTGTATATAACCATGTTATTGACTTCTCCCTGTATATAACCATGTTATTGACTACTCCCTGTATATAGCCATGTTATTGATTACTCCCTGTATATAGCCATGTTATCTCTACTTCCTGTATATAGCCATGTTATTGACTACTCCCTGTATATAACCATGTTACTACCTGGTACTCCCTGTATATAGCCATGTTATTACCTGGTACTCCCTGTATATAGCCATGTTATTACCTGGTACTCCCTGTATATAACCATGTTATTACCTGGTACTCCCTGTATATAGTCATGTTACTACCTGGTACTTCCTGTATATAACCATGTTATTACCTCGTAATCCCTGTATATAGCCATGTTAATACCTGGTACTCCCTGTATATAGCCATGTTATTACCTCCCTGTATATAGTCATGTTATTACCTGGTACTCCCTGTATATAACCATGTTATTACCTGGTACTCCCTGTATATAACCATGTTATCTATTTGCATTTTAATGTCTCATCTTTAACTCTGTTGTAAATGGACCCATAAATCAGCTTAATTTCACTGTTAAATCTACATTTGTTGTCTATGAAGCAAGTGACAAATAAAATTAGATTTCGATTTGAGATTATGCACCAAAAATATTTCAGGAATGGGCTTTTTTAAGATTAATAAAATAAAATAAAAAGAAATCGTAGAAAGAAAAAAAACAAGGGGATAAAAAAGTTATTAAACAACCAAAGGAAAACAAACCCTGTGATTCGTCGGGAGACCCCATGGTTTTCAGGCGCCCCGCCCTTACATTGTGGCTTGTGAATGAGGGGTAACTAGAAACCGACGTCACATCATCGTGTGCTCTTTTGTGTGCCACAGCTCCAACTTTGTAGTGTCCAGCAAGGCAACGCTATGGACAAGTGTGCACGATAAGAAAACTGCAACTTTAATTTAACAATATTTAATACATTTACATGCGTAACGATCTCCAACACAAGCGATGAGATGCGCGCTGTAGAACCTTCATTTTAACTAAGGAGACAGCGAATTACTTTTTAAGCTGTTGATCCCGAGAAGGAAACGCAAAGGAGTACATTTTTATAACGCAAATGAGTACCTTTTTCTACAGCTATTTACAAAGACCTGAGACCAAGAAGTCATGAGAAGACGGAGACCATGCGCACGGTTTTGTGAACTTGTACAAGCAGTTTAGGCTCGAGACAGAAAAGCGAAAACCGTTTTCTATGTAAAGATCATTTTTCTGGTATATATGAAACTCGAGTTTTTGAAAAGGAACATTTTTGACATTTAGGATTTTATTCAATGTTTTTTATTTGAACTATGGTGGAATCGGCTCATTGGGCAGGTACGGCGCGTTGTGCGCTGGTGATCTTGTGTGCGCTTTTCCCGTTGTGTTCAGGCCAGTACCACGGTGAGAAGGGCATCTCTATACCCGAACACGGCTTCTGCCAGCCCATCTCCATACCCCTCTGTACGGACATCGCCTATAACCAGACCATCATGCCGAATCTCCTCGGTCACACGAACCAGGAAGACGCCGGGCTTGAGGTGCACCAGTTCTACCCGCTCGTCAAGGTCCAGTGTTCCATGGACCTGAAGTTCTTCCTGTGTTCTATGTACGCGCCGGTCTGTACGGTCCTCGAGCAGGCTATCCCGCCGTGCAGGTCCCTGTGTGAGCGGGCGAGACAAGGCTGCGAGGCCCTGATGAATAAGTTCGGTTTTCAGTGGCCGGAGAGGCTCCGCTGTGAGAACTTCCCCGTCCACGGAGCGGGAGAGATCTGTGTGGGTCAAAACACCTCGGACACCGGTAGCCCCACCTCGTACCCAACACCCTACCTTCCTGAGCTCATGACTCTACCCCCCAATATTGGTCGACCGAGCCAGCAACAGGAGTTCTCCTGCCCGCTACAACTGCAGGTGCCCAACTATCTGAACTACTATTTTATGGGGGTTAAGGACTGCGGCGCGCCTTGCGAGCCCACCAAGCCCAACGGGTTGATGTATTTTCGGGAGGAGGAGGTGAAGTTTGGCCGGCTCTGGGTCGGGATCTGGTCCATTCTGTGCTGTGTGAGCACCCTGTTCACAGTGCTGACCTATCTAGTGGACATGAGACGGTTCTGCTACCCGGAGAGGCCTATCATCTTCCTCTCCGGCTGTTACTTCATGGTGGCCACTGCCTACGCCGCCGGGTTCATCTTAGAGGATAAAGTGGTGTGTATTGATCAATTCAAGGATACTGGTTATAAGACTGTAGCTCAGGGAACTAAGAAAGAGGGCTGTACGATTCTCTTTATGGTTGTGTATTTCTTCGGCATGGCCAGCTCTATATGGTGGGTGATTCTGTCCTTCACATGGTTCCTCTCTGCCGGTATGAAGTGGGGGCACGAAGCCATTGAGGCCAACTCTCCGTATTTCCACCTCGCTGCCTGGGCTGTACCCGCTGTTAAAACGATTACCATCCTGGCCATGGGACAGGTGGATGGAGATCTACTCACAGGGGTGTGTTATGTGGGCATCAACAGTGTGGATTCCTTGCGTGGTTTTGTTCTGGGACCTCTTTTTGTCTACTTGTTCATAGGGACGTCGTTCCTTCTCGCGGGATTTGTCTCTCTGTTCCGGATCAGAACTATCATGAAACACGACGGAACCAAGACGGAGAAGCTGGAGAAGCTTATGGTTCGGATCGGAGTGTTCAGCGTCCTCTACACCGTTCCTGCTACGATCATCATAGCCTGTTACTTCTACGAGCAGGCGTTCCGTGAACAGTGGGAGAAAACTTGGCACACACAGAACTGTAAAAGGTTCGCTGTGCCTTGTCCACCAAACAATTTTGCGCTCATGACCCCAGACTTTACTGTCTTCATGATCAAGTATTTGATGACTTTGATTGTCGGCATCACCTCCGGGTTTTGGATATGGTCAGGCAAAACACTGCAGTCATGGCGCAGGTTCTATAAGAGACTGAGTACCAGCAACGAGGGAGAAACGACAGTATGAACATCAATGACAGACCGAGTACCAGCAACGAGGGAGAAACGACAGTATGAACATCAATGACAGACTGAGTACCAGCAACCAGGGAGAAACGACAGTATGAACATCAATGACAGACCGAGTACCAGCAACCAGGGAATGATAATATAATATAATAGGGGGTGTCCCAAATGGCACCCTACGCCCTATTTAGTGCACTACTGTTGTCCAGGGCCCATATAGTAGTGCACTAGTAAGGGAGTAGGGTGCCATTTGGGATCAGAACACAACGCATGGAATAAGACCTATGATGAGTTCAATAACGGGGGATCCGTGGCTCGTGCAGCCCCGCCCCCCTGCAGCCCCGCCCCCTCCTTTCAGGAGCCAATAAAAAGCCATTGTGGCTTCCCAGATCCCAGGGTTGTTGTTACGAAAACAAGCTCATACGGACACTTTATTGTGCAATGATCATCTGAAGAGGAATAAGGAGAAACGGACCGTTACCGTTAGAAACGTATCGTTACCGTTAGAAACGTATCGTTACCGTTAGAAACGGACCGGACCGTTCCTAACGTATCGTTACCGGCATGTAGGTCAAATTCTGAATCATGTAGAGCCCCTGGGTGTTTGTAAGAAATTGTTTTTCCATTTACAGAGGTGATCCTGTAACAATTGTATACAATGAATGAGCCTATTCACACTATGGAGCTACGACGACATCATATAACGCTACTTGGCTTCAGTTGAAGACAGAACACGTTCGACCTGATGAATTTATACTGCATTTTTGTTTGACATTCACAGCCAACCAGTGACAATCATGCATATATTTGTGGCACAGTAAGACTGACAGACATTGCATTTAGAAATGGGATAGAATATGCATGTGTGTAGCAGTGGAATTATGCCAGCTACTGCAGTATACATATCTTGCAAAAACATATATTTTTTTTCTCCCAAAAATTAAATCTATTTTGGATAAAAATCATGCAATTTTTTTTTACAAATGCTTTTTAATCCTGTAAACGGTTTGTACGATTTCACAGATTAAAATTATTATTATTATTTTAAATGTCTTGCTTTTGTGGTCAAATGTGTAGCCTATGAGAATAGTTTATATTTAGAGGAATAAGTTATTGTAAGTCGGTGTGGGTTTCACACCCCATAATGACATCACAATACCCCGTAATGACATCACAATACATCACAATACCCCGTAATGACATCACAATACCACTCAAACCCTCACCCTGTAAGCAGTCTATGGAGGTAGGACAGCAATCCATGCTTTAGTTTCTCTGGCACGGTTTACAAATGCTAACGTTTTAGCATTTGTGGACGTAAATCCAATTAAAGTCCTGGTACCGATATTAGCATTTTTTCACGCGCCTCACGTTCAAAACATTGAAATGTATTTCAAATTGATTGTGAAGCTCAACTAAATCACTTATACATGGTTTTGAACATGATGCGTGAAAAATGCAGTTATCCAACAATGTGTATGCCACCATCTTGGTCTATTTAAAATCTTCTCTCATTGATTGAGACAGGTGGGTGTCCACTCCAAAGTGCCCACTCCAAAGTGCCCACTCCAAAGTGTCCACTCCAAAGTGCCGCCCCCTGCAACGAGACGTAGACATTTGGAACGGGGCAGCAGGTAGCCTAGTGGTTAGAGGAGGCAGGTATCCTAGTGGTTAGAGGAGGCAGGTAGCCTAGTGGTTAGAGGAGGCAGGTAGCCTAGTGGTTAGAGGAGGCAGGTAGCCTAGTGGTTAGAGGAGGCAGGTAGCCTAGTGGTTAGAGGAGGCAGGTAGCCTAGTGGTTCGAGGAGGCAGGTAGCCTAGTGGTTCGAGGAGGCAGGTAGCCTAGTGGTTCGAGGAGGCAGGTAGCCTAGTGGTTAGAGGAGGCAGGTAGCCTGGTGGTTAGAGGAGGCAGGTAGCCTGGTGGTTAGAGGAGGCAGGTAGCCTAGTGGTTAGAGGAGGCAGGTAGCCTAGTGGTTAGAGGAGGCAGGTAGTCTAGTGGTTAGAGGAGGGAGGTAGCCTAGTGGTTAGAGGAGGGAGGTAGCCTAGTGGTTAGAGGAGGGAGGTAGCCTAGTGGTTAGAGGAGGGAGGTAGCCTAGTGGTTAGAGGAGGCAGGTAGCCTAGTGGTTAGAGGAGGCAGGTAGCCTAGTGGTTAGAGGAGGCAGGTAGCCTAGTGGTTAGAGGAGGCAGGTAGCCTAGTGGTTAGAGGAGGCAGGTAGCCTTGTGGTTAGAGGAGGGAGGTAGCCTAGTGGTTAGAGGAGGCAGGTAGCCTAGTGGTTAGAGGAGGCAGGTAGCCTAGTGGTTAGAGGAGGCAGGTAGCCTAGTAGTAAGAGCGTTGGAATCCCCCAGCTGACAAGGTACAAATCTGTCCTTCTGCCCCTGAACAGGCAGTTAACCCACTGTTCCTAGACCAGTTAACCCACTGTTCCTAGACCAGTTAACCCACTGTTCCTAGAGCAGTTAACCCACTGTTCCTAGACCAGTTAACCCACTGTTCCTAGACCAGTTAACCCACTGTTCCTAGACCAGTTAACCCACTGTTCCTAGACCAGTTAACCCACTGTTCCTAGGCCGTCATTGAAAATAAGAATATGCTCTTAACTGACTTGCCTCGTTAGATAAAGGTAAAATAAAACATACATTTAAAAAAGTTGTGTTTTGTCTTCCAAGTTGGGAATTGAGGAGGTATGAATAATTAAAGGAGGTCAAAAATATTCTGTGCTAAGCTTTTAACATGACCATTTTAACAATGCCTATCAGCAGCTTAATTAGAACCATCAGCAGCTTAATTAGAACCATCAGCCTATCAGCATCTTAATTAGAACCATCAGCCTATCAGCAGCTTAATTAGAACCATCAGCCTATCAGCAGCTTAATTAGAACCATCAGCCTATCAGCAGCTTAATTAGAACCATCAGCCTATCAGCATCTTAATTAGAACCATCAGCCTATCAGCCTGCTAGAACAGTAATGATGGTCTGTCTATGTGATATTTCTAATAGCTGAGTCTATTGTTCTCCAAACATTATGATGTCAGCTAGGGAATATAAAAAGGTGAGCATTTGTTTGTTGGGCCGTGTCCAACATGGAAATGACCTGAAACAGTCCCATTGTCATGGTAGAAGCACAACCTACATGGGTTTGTTGGGCCGTGTCCAACATGGAAATGACCTGAAACAGTCCCATTGTCATGGTAGAAGCACAACCTACATGGGTTTGTTGGGCCGTGTCCGTTGGGCCGTGTCCAACATGGAAATGACCTGAAACAGTCCCATTGTCATGGTAGAAGCACAACCTACATGGGTTTGTTGGGCCGTGTCCAACATGGCCTGATTGACCTTTCCAATGCCGTCTTTATTTTCTTTTGACCTTAAAATCAACATGGATTTGTGTCACTTCCTGATACGGTGGCGCCACCTATCTGCAGTTTGGCGCATGTCAGATTTGACCTTGGGTAATAAATGACCAACTACCAGCTAATAGAGTATTAATATAAACAAGATTAAAACTGACAGCTCAGGTATAAAATAAAAAATGTTTGTTTCGATCACAGTTAATCTTATTCTTCAGTCCCACTGGCAGATACTGAAACAAAAATTAGATGCAATTTGTACGCTTTCTCTAAAACTGTCTGGACTTCTAAACAGGGCCTGTTCTGTTGGACTACAACTGTCTGGACTTCTAAACAGGGCCTGTTCTGTTGGACTACAACTGTCTGGACTTCTAAACAGGGCCTGTTCTGTTGGACTACAACTGTCTGGACTTCTAAACAGGACCGGTTCTGTTGGACTACAACTGTCTGGACTTCTAAACAGGGCCTGTTCTGTTGGACTACAACTGTCTGGACTTCTAAACAGTGCCGGTTCTGTTGGACTACAACTGTCTGGACTTCTAAACAGGGCCTGTTTTGTTGGACTACTGGACGAGTCATATTTATCAAATTAATATTTGTTCTGGATTTTTTCCCCCTCATTTTGTCTGTCATAGTTGAAGTGTACCTATGATGAAAATTACAGGCCTCTCCCATCTTTTTACGTGGGAGAACTTGCACAATTGGTGGCTGACTAAATACTTTTTTGCCCCACTGTATGTCAGACTCTCCTATACCACAACATGTTATTCCCCAGAGGTTACAAAATAAACCCTTAAGGTGATATAACTTGCATCTGTATTATCGGGCTGTGAAACCCACATCCCTGTATTATCGGGCTGTGAAACCCACATCCCTGTATTATCGGGCTGTGAAACCCACATCCCTGTATTATCGGGCTGTGAAACCCACATCCCTGTATTATCGGGCTGTGAAACCCACATCCCTGTATTATCGGGCTGTGAAACCCACATCCCTGTATTATCGGGCTGTGAAACCCACATCCCTGTATTATCGGGCTGTGAAACCCACATCCCTGTATTATCGAGCTGTGAAACCCACATCCCTGTATTAAAACCCACATCCCTGTATTATCAGGCTGTGAAACCCACATCCCTGTATTATCGGGCTGTGAAACCCACATCCATATTATCGGGCTGTGAAACCCACATCCCTGTATTAAAACCCACATCCCTGTATTAAAACCCACATCCCTGTATTAAAACCCACATCCCTGTATTATCGGGCTGTGAAACCCACATCCCTGTATTATCGAGCTGTGAAACCCACATCCCTGTATTAAAACCCACATCCCTGTATTATCGGGCTGTGAAACCCACATCCCTGTATTATCGGGCTGTGAAACCCACATCCCTGTATTAAAACCCACATCCCTGTATTATCGGGCTGTGAAACCCACATCCCTGTATTAAAACCCACATCCCTGTATTATCGGGCTGTGAAACCCACATCCCTGTATTATCGGGCTGTGAAACCCACATCCGAATGGCTTCAGACTGAGCATTTCTTACCATTTATTGCATTGCTTTCTTCAGTGAAATACAGACTGTATAGAACGCTAAATATACCAAAAGCTAAATGAAGCAGTGACTATTTAACCATGTTAATCACTACTGAAACATACAAACTACAAACATTTAACCAGTTAAAGATAATGGATACATGACAACTAGATACAAACATTTAACCAGTTAAAGATAATGGATACATGACAACTAGATACAAACATTTAACCAGTTAAAGATAATGGATACATGACAACTAGATACAAACATTCTATTAAAAAAATAATTCATACAAAAAGTCAAGAGTTGGCTATAACATGCGTACAAACAAAGTGAGTGTGTTTGTGAACATTATACATTCCCCATCATAAAAATGTATCTCCATTCCCCAATCAAACACCTTCATCGACACCAAAAACAAAAACAAAAACGTGTACTTTTTCTCCAATCTGGCAACCCATAAAATTCTACATAGCCTCGTATAAAATGCATTACGAAAGAAATGGTGTAATGTACACAAACAAAATGGAGCCTTGTATTAAATGCATAATGAAGAAAATTGTGCAATGTATGCACTACAAAATATTAAATGCCTTACGAAGAAAATCGTGTAGGTCATTTGAGGCTTGACCTCTGCTTTGCTTCAGCTGAGGAGAAGAGCATATATCTGAGTAGCTTTAGGTACGATCATCCACGTACAGCATACCCAAACTGATCATCCACGGACGGCATACCCAAACTGATCATCCACGGACGGCATACCCAAACTGATCATACCCAAACTGATCATCCACGGACGGCATACCCAAACTGATCATCCACGTACAGCATACCCAAACTGATCCTCCACGTACAGCATACCCAAACTGATCATCCACGTACAGCATACCCAAACTGATCATCCACGTACAGCATACCCAAACTGATCATCCACGTACAGCATACCCAAACTGATCATCCCCAAACTGATCATCCACGTACAGCATACCCAAACTGACCATCCACGTACAGCATACCCAAACTGATCATCCCCAAACTGATCATCCACGTACAGCATACCCAAACTGATCACCCACGTACAGCATACCCAAACTGATCATCCACGTACAGCATACCCAAACTGACCATCCACGTACAGCATACCCAAACTGATCATCCCCAAACTGATCATCCACGTACAGCATACCCAAACTGATCATCCACGTACAGCATACCCAAACTGATCATCCCCAAACTGATCATCCACGTACAGCATACCAAAACTGATCATCCCCAAACTGATCATCCACGGACGGCATACCCAAACTGATCGTCCACGTATGGCATACCCAAACTGATCATCCACGGACGGCATACCCAAACTGATCATCCACGGACGGCATACCCAAACTGATCATCCACGTACAGCATACCCAAACTGATCATCCACGTACAGCATACCCAAACTGATCATCCACGTACAGCATACCCAAACTGATCATCAACGTACAGCATACCCAAACTGATCATCCCCAAACTGATCATCCACGGACAGCATACCCAAACTGATCATCCACGTACAGCATACCCAAACTGATCATCCACGTACAGCATACCCAAACTGATCATCCCCAAACTGATCATCCACGGACAGCATACCCAAACTGATCATCCCCAAACTGATCATCCACGGACAGCATACCCAAACTGATCATCCACGTACAGCATACCCAAACTGATCATCCCCAAACTGATCATCCACGGACAGCATACCCAAACTGATCATCCACGTACAGCATACCCAAACTGATCATCCACGTACAGCATACCCAAACTGATCATCCACGTACAGCATACCCAAACTGATCATCCACGTACAGCATACCCAAACCGATCATCCACGTACGGCATACCCAAACTGATCATCCACGTACGGCATACCCAAACTGATCATCCCCAAACTGATCATCCACGTACAGCATACCCAAACTGATCATCCCCAAACTGATCATCCACGTACAGCATACCCAAACTGATCATCCCCAAACTGATCATCCACGTACAGCATACCCAAACTGCCTATCGTAGTTTCCCCTCCTGAATTGAGACAACTAATAACATGAGATGCCGTGCAATAATACAATTTAAAAAACTGTCTTACTCAAATAAAATATATTTAAAAAAGACGTATACAAAATATACAAGAGGGGTAATATTTGAATGCATTATTTTCTTTTAGAAAATACGACCTCTGTACGATGCTAACTTTTGCTATACAAGGTTTGTCAGAATTAAAACGGGGAACTCACAGCCTTTATACTGCCATGAATAAGTACACCTCAGTGATGGGTTTTGTGGGATTGAAAGGTATGTCAATATGTTACATTTACCAGTCATTTTTTTTTACAAAAGAGAACATAGATAGATGTAAGGTTGTAAGGCAATGTCAACATCAGTTCAGGGTAACAATGGAGTACCTAACTGATTGTTTTTGAATTAAAAATGGTTAAAAAAAATCTTCTTAGCAAAGAGCAATTGCTCAAGCAAGAATTTTGCAAGGACTGTCTAGGAGTGGTGTGAGTGTTATTGGCAGAGAGGGTCTGAGTGGGGAGGGAACCTAGCTGTTATTGGCAGAGGGTCTGAGTGGGGAGGGGAACATTGAAAACTATTGGCAGAGAGGGTCTGAGTGGGGAGGGGAAAACTATTGGCAGAGGTTTGAAACTCTCATTTCAGGTCTAATAACTTATTTACTAGGTCAAAACTCCATCCCACCAAAACAAAAACAGGCTGGAATTTCAAGTGGGCGGTCTTTCCAATCAGCTCTTACACTAAAAGAGCATTATCATTATCACAATATTAATCCAACCTCAGTGTGGAAATATATATACAGAACAAAGAAAAATCTGCACTGGGCCTTTAACGTAATCAATGTACAGTAATCAGTACTACAGAGTACTACACAGTTCAGATGAATGTACAGTAATCAGTACTACAGAGTACTACACAGTTCAGATGAATGTACAGTAATCAGTACTACAGAGTACTACACAGTTCAGATGAATGTACAGTAATCAGTACTACAGAGTACTACATAGTTCAGATTAATGTACAGTAATCAGTACTACAGAGTACTACACAGTTCAGATTAATGTACAGTAAGGTTGAGCCGACGACATGTGCAGCGCTTACCGGGAATGAAGTCTCTCCGGTTGAGCCGACGACATGTGCAGCGCTTACCGGGAATGAAGTCTCTCCGGTTGAGCCGACGACATGTGCAGCGCTTACCGGGAATGAAGTCTCTCCGGTTGAGCCGACGACATGATTCCCGGTAAAAGCTGCACAAGTCTTCCGATAAAGCGGGGAACGTTGTCTTTATATTATTTCAATCACCTTGTAAATCTGAACCTCGACGATGCAGATTGAACAGAGCCCTTTAGTAAAGGTATTTTACAAGTTCTCTAACAGAAAGAGAAGTGAATGAGAACTTGGTTATTAAATACCCCTGGTGTGTTACTGAAGACGGTGGACAAGCGCTTTGAATGAACCGAGGAGGAGACATTAGTGACGTCGTATTACAGTAACAACTGGATAACACACAGACCTGAAGTCGGGAAGTAACAGTGGCATGCTGGCTACAGGTAACTGCCAAAACACCTGAGTAAATGAGGGGATACAAAGTATATTGAAAGCAGGTGCTTCCACACAGGTGTTGTTCCCAAATTAATTAAGCAATTAACATCCCATCATGCTTAGGGTCACGGGGGGGAAATGCTAGGCATTGGCCATTATTTTGGCTACCATGACCATGCCCTCCATAGGATGACAATGAACCCATCCACAGGGCTAGAGAGGTCACTGAATAATTGGAGTATTAAAACGATAAAACCCATATACCACGATCTCAGCCCGATCGAACACCTACGGGAGATTCTGGAGCGGCGCCCGAGACGTTTTCCACCACCGCCAACAAAGAAACACCAAACGGTGGACTTTCCTCGTAGAAGAATGGCGTCACATCCCTCCAATAGAGTCCCAGACACTTGTAGTATCTATGTCATGGTGCGTCGGCGCTGTTCTGGCTGGTGGGGACCCAACACCCTCTATTAAAAAGACACGATGTTAGTGTTTCCTTTACTTTGGCCGTTACCTGGATCTTCAATAAACGGTATGGATCTATAGCTAGTAAAAGATATATATGGGGACGGATGCCAATTAACCAAACTGAAGCTGGGGGTCTGAAGAAACACTATCGTTCTGATGTCATCTATCCAATCAATGAGTCTTCTGATGGATCACATGTCTGGACCATAGTAGCCTTGTTCCGGGTGGCCGTAAACATCAAGCAGTAGGAGTGCTGACACCTGAAACCACACCTCTTTAAGGAATACCTAGGATAGGATAAAGTAATCCTTCTCACCCCCCCTTAAAAGATTTAGATGCACTATTGTAAAGTGGCTGCTCCACTGGATGTCATAAGGTGAACGCACCAATTTGTAAGTCGCTCTGGATAAGAGCGTCTACTAAATGACTTAAATGTAAATGTCTAGGGCACACAGGTCTAGGGCACACAGGTCTAGGGCACACAGGTCTAGGGTACACAGGTCTAGGGCACACAGGTCTAGAGGTACACAGGTCTAGTAAGTCGCTCTGGATAAGAGCGTCTGCTAAATGACTTAAATGTAAAATGTAAAATGCTGATCTTTGTCCATGTGGTCAATGGGGCGGCAGGGTAGCCTAGTGGTTAGAGTGTTGGGCCAGTAACCGAAAGGTTACTGGATCGAATCCCCGCCCGAGCTAACAAGGTAGAACAAGGCACCGTTTCCTGGTATGCCCTCGTTCGAAATAATAATTTGTTCTTAACTGGCTTGCCTGGTTACATTTTTTTTTTTTTTTTTAAATACCCAAAACTGATTTACATTTACATTTAAGTCATTTAGCAGACGCTCTTATCCAGAGCGACTTACAAATTGGTGCATTCACCTTATGACATCCAGTGGAACAGTAGTGCATCTAAATCTTATAAGGGGGGTTGAGAGGGATTACTTTATCCTGACTCTTGACTTGATTTTTGATTGTAGATGTTTGATATGAGTCTGGAAGGAGAGTTTACAGTCTAACCAGACACCTAGGTACTTATAGATGTCCACATATTCAAGGTCGGAACCATTCAGGGTGGTGATGCTGGTCAGGCGTGCGGGTGCAGGCAGCGAACGGTTGAAAAGCATCTTCCGATCAGCACTCCTACTCTGAAATGCATTCAGACTGTTTGTGCCGTCTTGCCAGCTCCTACAGTCACGCCTTCATAGGAGTTTTCAAAACAGCACAAACAGACCAGGTGACGATAAGAGAACAGGAGATGTATCAGACGATTATTCTCTCCTCTCTGGCAGAGATCTCTACCACCCAGAGGAACACAAAGCCAAACAAACCACTCAGTCATTTTGTACAAATATAAAATACAATATTATCATCAGCAACAACAAAAAAGTTAAAACCCAGGAAGACTAATTATTCCGAAGTCCTCCGGTCTGTTCCTGATAGACCTCGATGACGTCCTCGTCTTCCATCCCCAGCTACAAGAGAGAGGGAGGACAGAGATGTTTAGATGGAGACGCAATAGCTGTGTTTACAGTTCTGATCTTTTGCCCAATTATGTGATTGCTCTCAATACCAATTAATGGATGGAATATAATCAGTATTGGGCTCATATGGTGCAATTTTCACCCCCCCCGGCTGAATTTCTGCCTGCTGGAACGGCTCAGTTACACCAAGAAAACATGAAATCACCCGGGGATTCGAAAGAACATCACTTAGAGATGAACAACATAACATTTATAATGGGTGAATCTTTCCTTTAAACCAGAGGAGGCTTGATACCCAAACCACAAGGCCCTGCAAGGATATGGATCAGACAGAACACAACAGAACCCAACCATGAAGAGGCTAAATGACGTGGCTATGGGTCAAACAGAACAACAGAACCCAACCATGAAGAGGCTAAATGACGTGGCTATGGGTCAAACAGAACAACAGAACCCAACCATGAAGAGGCTAAATGACGACGCTATGGGTCAGACAGAACACCACAAGGCCCTGCAAGGATATGGATCAGACAGAACACAACAGAACCCAACCAAGAAGAGGCTAAATGATGTGGCTATGGGTCAGACAGAACGACGTGGTTATGGGTCAGATAGAACGACGTGGTTATGGGTCAGACAGAATGACGTGGTTATGGGTCAGACAGAACGACGTGGCTATGGGTCAGACAGAACGACGTGGTTACGGGTCAGACAGAACGACGTGGCTATGGGTCAGACAGAATGACGTGGTTATGGGTCAGACAGAACGACGGTGGTTATGGGTCAGACAGAACAACAGAACCCAACCAGGAAGAGGCTAAATGATGTGGCTATGGGTCAGACAGAATGACGTGGTTATGGGTCAGACAGAATGACGTGGTTATGGGTCAGACAGAACGACGGTGGTTATGGGTCAGACAGAACAACAGAACCCAACCAGGAAGAGGCTAAATGATGTGGCTATGGGTCAAACAGAACCCAACCAGGAACAGGCTAAATGACGTGGTTATGGGTCAGACAGAACGACGTGGTTATGGGTCAGACAGAACCCAACCAGGAAGAGGCTAAATGACGTGGTTATGGGTCAGACAGAACGAAGTGGTTATGGGTCAGACAGAATGACGTGGCTATGGTTCAGACAGAACGACGTGGTTATGGGTCAGACAGAACGACGTGGTTACGGGTCAGACAGAACGACGTGGTTACGGGTCAGACAGAACGAAGTGGTTACGGGTCAGACAGAACGATGTGGTTACGGGTCAGACAGAACGACGTGGTTACGGGTCAGACAGAACGAAGTGGTTACGGGTCAGACAGAACGACGTGGTTATGGGTCAGACAGAACGACGTGGTTACGGGTCAGACAGAACGACGTGGTTATGGGTCAGACAGAATGACGTGGTTATGGGTCAGACAGAACGATGTGGTTACGGGTCAGACAGAACGACGTGGTTACGGGTCAGACAGAACGACGTGGTTACGGGTCAGACAGAACGATGTGGTTACGGGTCAGACAGAACGACGTGGTTACGGGTCAGACAGAACGACGTGGTTATGGGTCAGACAGAACGACGTGGTTATGGGTCAGACAGAACAGGAATAACAGGAAGCATAGCTACCTCTTTTGGAGTGTGGTTGTCTGAGATTCTTTGTCCCTCAAATAGAAACCGTAAGGTACTCATATGAACACCCTACAGAGAGAGGAGGAAAGAAACGCTGAGTGAAAACACAGCTTTGGGTAAAGAGCACACAGCTTTGGGTAAGGGGCACACAGCGTTGGGTAAGGGGCACACAGCTTTGGGTAAGGGGCACACAGCTTTGGGTAAGGGGCACACAGCGTTGGGTAAGGAGCGTTGGGTAAGGAACACACAGCGTTGGGTAAGGAGCACACAGCGTTGGGTAAGGGGCACACAGCGTTGGGTAAGGGGCACACAGCGTTGGGTAAGGGGCACACAGCGTTGGGTAAGGGGCACACAGCGTTGGGTAAGGGGCACACAGCGTTGGGTAAGGGGCACACAGCGTTGGGTAAGGGGCACACAGCGTTGGGTAAGGGGCACACAGCGTTGGGTAAGGGGCACACAGCGTTGGGTAAGGAACACACAGCGTTGGGTAAGGAGCACACAGCGTTGGGTAAGGAGCACACAGCGTTGGGTAAGGAGCACACAGCGTTGGGTAAGGAGCACACAGCGTTGGGTAAGGAGCACACAGCGTTGGGTAAGGGGCACACAGCGTTGGGTAAGGGGCACACAGCGCTGGGTAAGGGGCACACAGCGCTGGGTAAGGGGCACACAGCGTTGGGTAAGGAACACACAGCGTTGGGTAAGGGGCACACAGCGTTGGGTAAGGGGCACACAGCGTTGGGTAAGGGGCACACAGCGTTGGGTAAGGGGCACACAGCGTTGGGTAAGGGGCACACAGCGTTGGGTAGCACACAGCGTTGGGTAAAGGGGCACACAGCGTTGGGTAAGGGCACACAGCGTTGGGTAAGGGACACAGCGTTGGGTAAGGGACACAGCGTTGGGTAAGGGACACACAGCGTTGGGTAAGGGACACACAGCGTTGGGTAAGGGACACACAGCGTTGGGTAAGGGACACACAGCGTTGGGTAAGGGACACACAGCGTTGGGTAAGGGACACACAGCGTTGGGTAAGGAACACACAGCGTTGGGTAAGGAACACACAGCGTTGGGTAAGGGGCACACAGCGTTGGGTAAGGGGCACACAGCGTTGGGTAAGGGGCACACAGCGTTGGGTAAGGGGCACACAGCGTTGGGTAAGGGGCACACAGCGTTGGGTAAGGGGCACAGCGTTGGGTAAGGGGCACACAGCGTTGGGTAAGGGGCACACAGCGTTGGGTAAGGGCACACAGCGTTGGGTAAGGGCACACAGCGTTGGGTAAGGGGCACACAGCGTTGGGTAAGGGGCACACAGCGTTGGGTAAGGGGCACACAGCGTTGGGTAAGGGGCACACAGCGTTGGGTAAGGGGCACACAGCGTTGGGTAAGGGGCACACAGCGTTGGGTAAGGGGCACAGCGTTGGGTAGCGTTGGGTAAGGGGCACACAGCGTTGGGTAAGGGGCACACAGCGTTGGGTAAGGGACACACAGCGTTGGGTAAGGAACACACAGCGTTGGGTAAGGGGCACACAGCGTTGGGTAAGGGGCACACAGCGTTGGGCAAGGGGCACACAGCGTAAGGGGCACACAGCGTTGGGTAAGGGGCACACAGCGTTGGGTAAGGGCACACAGCGTTGGGTAAGGGGCACACAGCGTTGGGTAAGGGGCACACAGCGCTGGGTAAGGGGCACACAGCGTTGGGTAAGGGGCACACAGCGTTGGGTAAGGGGCACACAGCGTTGGGTAAGGGGCACACATATTCCCTATAGAGTGCACTACTTTATACTAGATGCCAAATGGCTCCCTATTCCCTAATAGTATCCCTATGGGCCCTGGTCAAAAGTAGTGCACTACATAGGGAATAGGGTGCCATTTGAGACTCAAACACAAAAACTAGTTGCTCACTAAGAACGGCCAGAAAACCTCAAGTGACGTTGCGAATGAGATGCGAATGAGATGCGAATGAGATGCGATTGTTACCTGTCTCTGGCTATAAGATTCCTTCAGCTTCTTCAGATGGGTCGTCATTTTCACTTTGAAGTGAATTTCACTGTTGTCCTGAGGTTGGAAAAGAATGAATAGATTCCAAGTTAAAACGTTTCAAATTGTAGGTCAACTGATATAAAAAATGGGATAAATAATTGACTGTGATAAACCATCCTAGCTGTGTAAAGTCACAGAGCTACTTTTCACCATAATTCTCCTTCTCCAAACTTCTTCTTACCTGACCGATCACTTTCAGTTTGATGTACTCTCCATCCTTTTGGTCTCCTCCATCCTGACCTGAAGGCTTGGTGTCCTTCAAGAGAAAAGGACATGAAGCTGGGATTTGTATTTTAACCCAACAGTTACTGTTTGGTCGGCAGACGTTATCGCCCAATGGCTTTTGTTTCTATAACGGACCAGGTCATAAATCCTCAAATAAGTTGTGAGCTCTTTCCTTTTATAGGAAACGTCATCACAGTATGTTGTTGACAGTTTGATAACATTATCGATCTCTGGGCAAAGGAGCGTTATGGGGAAGGGAATTACAGATAACATAGCTAGCTAATTAGTCTTTTTGGTCTGGTCTCCTTCACTCCTTCCGTGCACCTTTCCATTTATACACACAAGCCCCTCCCCTGCCCCACCCACACACCCCAAGCCCCTCCCCCTAAAAACATAAAAAATAAATGTTTTGTCATACCCATGGTATACGATCTCATTTATACACACAAGCCCCTCCCCTGCCCCACACACACACACACCCCAAGCCCCTCCCCCTAAAAACATAAAAAATAAATGTTTTGTCATACCCATGGTATACGATCTCATTTAACACAGCTGTCAACCAATCCTCATTCAGGGATAGAACCACCCAGTTTATAAAGGGAATTATAAACTAGGTGGTTGGAGCCCTGAATGCCTGACAGCCGACACATATTTGTATTTATTATTCCATTAGCAACAAGTCATCTTTCAGTTACACATCTTAAAAACATTACAATACATTCATAACAGATTTCAAAATATATTAAGTGTTAAGCCCTCAGGCCTCTACTCTACTACCACATATCTATAACACAAAATCCATGTGTACATGTGTGTGTAGTCAGTATGTTATCGTGTGTTTGTCTGTGTCTAGGTTTGTGTTGCTTCACAGTCCCCGCTGTTCCATGAGGTGTGTTTTTATCTGTTTTCTCAATCTAATTTGACTGTTGGCATGAATTACTTGATGTGGAATAGAGTTCCATGTAGTCATGGTTCTATGTAGTACTGTGGAATAGAGTTCCATGTAGTCATGGCTCTATGTACTACTGTGGAATAGAGTTCCATGTAGTCATGGCTCTATGTAGTACTGTGGAATAGAGTTCCATGTAGTCATGGCTCTATGTAGTACTGTGGAATAGAGTTCCATGTAGTCATGGCTCTATGTAGTACTGTGGAATAGAGTTCCATGTAGTCATGTCTCTATGTAGTACTGTGGAATAGAGTTCCATATAGTCATGGCTCTATGTAGTACTGTGGAATAGAGTTCCATGTAGTCATGGCTCTATGTAGTACTGTGGAATAGAGTTCCATGTAGTCATGGCTCTATGTGGCTCTATGTGGTACTGTGGAATAGAGTTCCATGTAGTCATGGCTCTATGTAGTACTGTGGAATAGAGTTCCATGTAGTCATGGCTCTATGTAGTACTGTGGAATAGAGTTCCATGTAGTCATGGCTCTATGTAGTACTGTGGAATAGAGTTCCATGTAGTCATGGCTCTATGTAGTAGTGTGGAATAGAGTTCCATGTAGTCATGGCTCTATGTAGTACTGTGGAATAGAGTTCCATGTAGTCATGGCTCTATGTAGTAGTGTGGAATAGAGTTCCATGTAGTCATGGCTCTATGTAGTACTGTGGAATAGAGTTCCATGTAGTCATGGCTCTATGTAGTACTGTGGAATAGAGTTCTATGTAGTCATGGCTCTATGTAGTACTGTGGAATAGAGTTCCATGTAGTCAAAGCTCTATGTAGTACTGTGGAATAGAGTTCCATGTAGTCATGGCTCTATGTAGTACTGTGGAATAGAGTTCCATGTAGCCATGGCTCTATGTAGTACTGTGGAATAGAGTTCCATGTAGTCATGGCTCTATGTAGTACTGTGGAATAGAGTTCCATGTAGTCATGGCTCTATGTACTACTGTGGAATAGAGTTCCATGTAGTCATGGCTCTATGTAGTACTGTGGAATAGAGTTCCATGTAGTCATGGCTCTATGTAGTACTGTTGAATAGAGTTCCATGTAGTCAATGCTCTATGTAGTACTGTGGAGTAGAGTTCCATGTAGTCATGGCTCCATGTGGTACTGTGGAATAGAGTTCCATGTAGTCATGGCTCTATGTAGTACTGTGGAATAGAGTTCCATGTAGTCATGTCTCTATGTAGTACTGTGCGCCTCCCACAGTCTGTTCTGGACTTGGGGACTGTGAAGAGACCTCTGGTGGCATGTCTTGTGGTGTATGTATGGGTGTCCGAGGTGTGCGCCAGTAGTTTAAGCAGACAGCTCGGTGCATTCAACATGTCAATACCTCTCATAAATATAAGTAGTGATGAAGTCAATCTCTCCTCCACTTTGAGCCAGGAGAGATCGACATGCATATTATTAATATTAGCTCTCTGTGTACATCCAAGGGCCATCTGTGCTTCCCTGTTCTGAGACAATTGCAATTGTCTTACATCCCTCTTTAAGGCACCTGACCACACGACTGAACAGTAGCCCAGGTGCAACAAAACTAGGGCCATATCAGACCATATACCACAGATTTGACCCAAAAATGTTTTTTTGTTATAATTAAGTTTGTAACCAGTTTATAATAGCAATAAGGCATCTCTGGGCGGTTGTGGTATATGGCCAATATACCGCAGCTAAGGGCTGTGTCCAGGCACATTGTGCTTAAGAACAGCCTTTAGCTAGGCATGGTATTTTGGCCCTATACCACACCCCCTCTACCTGTACACTCTCGAATGCCCTTCAAGCCAATCAGATATGAGTATTCAACAATGCCATGGTATAAAGTACTTTAGAAACTGGGTTGTTCGAGCCCTGAATGCTAATTGGCTGAAAGCCATGGTATCGGTAGGCCTTCATTGTAAATGAGAATGTGTTCTTAACTGACTTGCCTAGTTAAATATCAGACCATTTACCAGGTCTGATATATCATGGCAGGTTGCAGGCCTAAGAACAGCCCTTAGCCGTGGTATATTGGCCATATACCACACCCTCCCGTGCCTTATTGTTTAAGTATCTGCATGCTGT
The DNA here is from genome assembly GCF_034236695.1 of Oncorhynchus nerka. Classification (NCBI taxonomy): domain Eukaryota; kingdom Metazoa; phylum Chordata; class Actinopteri; order Salmoniformes; family Salmonidae; genus Oncorhynchus; species Oncorhynchus nerka. The sequence continues at coordinate 56,411,445 of NC_088396.1, forward strand.
TGGCTAGGGGAGGACACATGTATTGCCTACATTATGAGATTATGGACAATAGAGCAATATTATTATTTTACTTCTTTTTTTTTTTTAAATGGCAGCCAAGCATTGATGATCAAGTCACCAGAATAAGACCCTCAATATTTATTGGAAAGAAGCAAACTCATCACCTTGGACTTTCACCACCCCTTGAAGTTCATCATAATTTATTTAATCTGTAGCCTAATAAACTACACGCTTTCCAATCCACACAAAGTTAATTTAGGTTGTGTGAATATTTGCGCATAAAAGCGTTTCCACCTAAATTTAGCACATTATTCTTTTTTTTATCAGTCAAATTAATTATCTAATCTTTTCTAACATATTTTGTTTTGTCGACATTTGGAAAGTTTACCATGAAAAAAATAATTAGTTTCCATCAGGCCCGTCATGACATTTGTATCCGACATGCACTTTACTCTCGCATAAAAGGGTTGGATGGAAACATGGTGATGCAACGATATGCATTACTAACAATGGACCTGCTGTCCCCTCTCAAAACTCTTCACTTCAGCCGAAACATATAACTAAGTTGGGTATTTACGTCATCTAGTTGAAAACTAACTTGGCTAACTAGCTAAAATCACAAAAACGATAATGAGCCCACCGCTTTAACTACCTAGTTAAAAGTTATCTAGCTCCTATCGAACTAGCAGCAATGTGTTTGTCTGACGCTAACGTTAGCTGCTAACACGACAGCTACCATGGTGGTTAAACATTGTTAGCGGTCTGTGCGAACTGCTATAAGTTTTGTGACTCACTCGTGTTGTAAATGTACTGTTTGGTTGATAACTGGTATAGGTTAATAGTTATTAACACTTACTGTATCTGACATCTTGTTATTTTTTTGTTGTAAAATTAGCCAGGGCAGTGTAGAAACCCGTGTTGTTGACAACAATCTCTTCGCTTTTCTTCAAATAACCCCCCCCCTTCCGCCTACCAGAACGGTAGCTACGCGACGACGTCAGGAAGAGGAGGATCTCCCGGAAGAGGATATTACGTACACGCCTGGTGTCCAAATTGAAGACGTTTTGTCGCGCTGCGAGAGTCGAGTGGAGATGAACGGATTCAGTTCAGTCAGTCAGTCCTGATGGGGAAAGGCTAAATAGACACACGCCTTGTAGTGGTGCTCAGGTCAGCTGTTTGTTCACCCGCAATCGACCACAATAGCTAATAACTTATCAGTAACCTTCCGACTATAGTCTATGTGATAAAGTGAAAATCTGAGGCTTACACCCCACCCTAAACCGCTAATATAAAAAATGCCCTGTAGTCTACAGTCAGAGAAGGCTAAACGACCTTTAACAGACATGTTTTTCCCTGATTTAGATATATTTCTGTTAGTGAACTTGTCTGTAAAAGCCTTCTACAGGGATGCTGGCCCATGTTGACTCCAATGGCTCCTCTGTACGTGAAAGAAACACACACCTGTTTAGCCGAGGTGTTTTCAGAACACTTGAAATAGAAAAGGAGAGCCACAAACTGTAGGAGCTCAAATGCAAGAACCTAATACCTCTTTAACACTGCCACTGCTCTGTACCTGGGGACTGTGAAGAGACCTCTGGTTGCATGTCTTGTTTTGTACTGATGAGTGTCTGAACTGTGTGCCAACTGCTTCAACAGACAGTTCGGTACCTCCCAACACCAGACCAATAGTGATGCAGTTCATCTCTCCTCAACCTTGAGCCAGGAGAGATTGACATGAATGTCATTGATATTCACCCTCTGTGTACATCTAAATGCAGTACGTGCTGCTCTGTTCTGGACCAACTGCAGTTTACCTACAGTGTCCTTCTTCGTCGCACATAACACAGCCAGGCAGCAGTATGCCAGGTGCGACCAAACTAGGGCCTGTAGGACCTGTCTGGTCGACTGAGATGTCAAGAAGGCAAAGCAAAGCTCTATCATGGACAAACCTCTTCCCATTTTAGCAACCATTGAGTATATATGTTTTGACCATGACAGCTTGCTATCTAGGGTTACACCTAGCAGTTTACTTCTCCACTTGCTCAATAGCCACATTATTCAATGATAGTTCAGCGTCGAGCGAGTGATTTGTTCCAAAAATGATGATTTAAGTTTTTGAGATATTTATCATCAGTCTGTTCTAGTTACCCATTCTAAAACTGACTGGAGCTCTATGTTAAGGCTGATGGTTATTTTACTGTCGTAGAGGTGAATACTGTTCTAGTTACCCATTCTAAAACTGACTGGAGCTCTATGTTAAGGCTGATGGTTATTTTACTGTCGTAGAGGTGAATACTGTTCTAGTTACCCATTCTAAAACTGACTGGAGCTCTATGTTAAGGCTGTTGGTTATTTTACTGTCGTAGAGGTGAATACTGTTCTAGTTACCCATTCTAAAACTGACTGGAGCTCTATGTTAAGGCTGATGGTTATTTTACTGTCGTAGAGGTGAATACTGTTCTAGTTACCCATTCTAAAACTGACTGGAGCTCTATGTTAAGGCTGATGGTTATTTTACTGTCGTAGAGGTGAATACTGTTCTAGTTACCCATTCTAAAACTGACTGGAGCTCTATGTTAAGGCTGATGGTTATTTTACTGTCGTAGAGGTGAATACTGTTCTAGTTACCCATTCTAAAACTGACTGGAGCTCTATGTTAAGGCTGATGGTTATTTTACTGTCGTAGAGGTGAATACTGTTCTAGTTACCCATTCTAAAACTGACTGGAGCTCTATGTTAAGGCTGATGGTTATTTTACTGTCGTAGAGGTGAATACTGTTCTAGTTACCCATTCTAAAACTGACTGGAGCTCTATGTTAAGGCTGATGGTTATTTTACTGTCGTAGAGGTGAATACTGTTCTAGTTACCCATTCTAAAACTGACTGGAGCTCTATGTTAAGGCTGATGGTTATTTTACTGTCGTAGAGGTGAATACTGTTCTAGTTACCCATTCTAAAACTGACTGGAGCTCTATGTTAAGGCTGATGGTTATTTTACTGTCGTAGAGGTGAATACTGTTCTAGTTACCCATTCTAAAACTGACTGAAGCTCTATGTTAAGGCTGATGGTTATTTTACTGTCGTAGAGGTGAATACTGTTCTAGTTACCCATTCTAAAACTGACTGGAGCTCTATGTTAAGGCTGTTGGTTATTTTACTGTCGTAGAGGTGAATACTGTTCTAGTTACCCATTCTAAAACTGACTGGAGCTCTATGTTAAGGCTGTTGGTTATTTTACTGTCGTAGAGGTGAATACTGTTCTAGTTACCCATTCTAAAACTGACTGGAGCTCTATGTTAAGGCTGATGGTTATTTTACTGTCGTAGAGGTGAATACTGTTCTAGTTACCCATTCTAAAACTGACTGGAGCTCTATGTTAAGGCTGTTGGTTATTTTACTGTCGTAGAGGTGAATACTGTTGCTAGTTACCCATTCTAAAACTGACTGGAGCTCTATGTTAAGGCTGATGGTTATTTTACTGTCGTAGAGGTGAATACTGTTCTAGTTACCCATTCTAAAACTGACTGAAGCTCTATGTTAAGGCTGATGGTTATTTTACTGTCGTAGAGGTGAATACTGTTCTAGTTACCCATTCTAAAACTGACTGGAGCTCTATGTTAAGGCTGTTGGTTATTTTACTGTCGTAGAGGTGAATACTGTTCTAGTTACCCATTCTAAAACTGACTGGAGCTCTATGTTAAGGCTGTTGGTTATTTTACTGTCGTAGAGGTGAATACTGTTCTAGTTACCCATTCTAAAACTGACTGGAGCTCTATGTTAAGGCTGATGGTTATTTTACTGTCGTAGAGGTGAATACTGTTCTAGTTACCCATTCTAAAACTGACTGGAGCTCTATGTTAAGGCTGTTGGTTATTTTACTGTCGTAGAGGTGAATACTGTTGCTAGTTACCCATTCTAAAACTGACTGGAGCTCTATGTTAAGGCTGTTGGTTATTTTACTGTCGTAGAGGTGAATACTGTTCTAGTTACCCATTCTAAAACTGACTGGAGCTCTATGTTAAGGCTGATGGTTATTTTACTGTCGTAGAGGTGAATACTGTTCTAGTTACCCATTCTAAAACTGACTGGAGCTCTATGTTAAGGCTGTTGGTTATTTTACTGTCGTAGAGGTGAATACTGTTCTAGTTACCCATTCTAAAACTGACTGGAGCTCTATGTTAAGGCTGATGGTTATTTTACTGTCGTAGAGGTGAATACTGTTCTAGTTACCCATTCTAAAACTGACTGGAGCTCTATGTTAAGGCTGATGGTTATTTTACTGTCGTAGTCGAGGTGAATACTGTTGAGTCATCAACGTACATAGACACGCAGGCTTTATTCAAGGGCAGTGGATGGTCATTTGTAAAAACAGGAAACTGTAATGGCCCTAGCCGGCTGCCCTGCGGTAAACCACACTCAACTGAATTTGCATGAAAGAGGATTCCATTAACGAAAACACTCTGTGTTCTAATAGATACAGTTGAAGTTGGAAGTTTACATACACCATAGCCAAATACATTTAAACTCCACAATTCAAAGTTTTTCCACAATTCCTGACATTTAATCCTAGTAAAAATTCCCTGTCTTAGGTCAGTTAGGATCACCACTTTATTTTAAGAATGTGAAATGTCAGAATAATAGTAGAGAGAAAGATTTATTTCAACTTTTATTTATTTCATCACATTCCCATACACTCATTTAGTATTTGGTAGCATTGGCTTTAAATGGTTTAACTTGGGTCAAACATTTCAGGTAGACTTCCACAAGCTTCCTACAATAAGTTGGGTGAATTTTGGCCCATTCCTCCTGACAGAGCTGGTATTACATTACATTTAAGTCATTTAGCAGACGCTCTTATCCAGAGCGACTTACAAATTGGTGCTTTCACCTTATGACATCCAGTGGAACAGCCACTTTACAATAGTGCATCTAGGTCTTTTAAGGGGGGGGGGAGAAGGATTACTTTATCCTATCCTAGGTATTCCTTAAAGAGGTGGGGTTTCAGGTGTCTCCGGAAGGTGGTGATTGACTCCGCTGTCCTGGCGTCGTGAGGGAGTTTGTTCCACCATTGGGGGGCCAGAGCAGCGAACAGTTTTGACTGGGCTGAGCGGGAACTGTACTTCCTCAGTGGTAGGGAGGCGAGCAGGCCAGAGGTGGATGAACGCAGTGCCCTTGTTTGGGTGTAGGGCCTGATCAGAGCCTGGAGGTAGTGAGGTGCCGTTCCCCTCACAGCTCCGTAGGCAAGCACCATGGTCTTGTAGCGGATGCGAGCTTCAACTGGAAGCCAGTGGAGAGAGCGGAGGAGCGGGGTGACGTGAGAGAACTTGGGAAGGTTGAACACCAGACGGGCTGCGGCGTTCTGGATGAGTTGTAGGGGTTTAATGGCACAGGCAGGGAGCCCAGCCAACAGCGAGTTGCAGTAATCCAGACGGGAGATGACAAGTGCCTGGATTAGGACCTGCGCCGCTTCCTGTGTGAGGCAGGGTCGTACTCTGCGGATGTTGTAGAGCATGAACCTACAGGAACGGGCCACCGCCTTGATGTTATTTGAGAACGACAGGGTGTTGTCCAGGATCACGCCAAGGTTCTTAGCGCTCTGGGACGAGGACACAATGGAGTTGTCAACCGTGATGGCGAGATCATGGAACGGGCAGTCCTTCCCCGGGAGGAAGAGCAGCTCCGTCTTGCCGAGGTTCAGCTTGAGGTGATGATCCGTCATCCACACTGATATGTCTGCCAGACATGCAGAGATGCGATTCGCCACCTGGTCGTCAGAAGGGGGAAAGGAGAAGATTAATTGTGTGTCGTCTGCATAGCAATGATAGGAGAGACCATGTGAGGTTATGACAGAGCCAAGTGACTTGGTGTATAGCGAGAATAGGAGAGGGCCTAGAACAGAGCCCTGGGGGACACCAGTGGTGAGAGCACGTGGTGAGGAGACGGATTCTCGCCACGACACCTATAATATATATATATATATATATCCTCAGTGTTCTTTTAGATAGGTAACCCTCAGTGTTCTATTAGATAGGTAACTCTGTGTTCTATTAGATAGGTAACCCTCAGTGTTCTATTAGATAGGTAACCCTCAGTGTTCTATTAGATAGGTAACCCTCAGTGTTCTATTAGATAGGTAACCCTCAGTGTTCTATTAGATAGGTAACCCTCAGTGTTCTATTAGATAGGTAACCCTCAGTGTTCTATTAGATAGGTAACCCTCAGTGTTCTATTAGATAGGTAACCCTCAGTGTTCTATTAGATAGGTAACCCTCAGTGTTCTATTAGATAGGTAACCCTCAGTGTTCTATTAGATAGGTAACCCTCAGTGTTCTATTAGATAGGTAACCCTCAGTGTTCTATTAGATAGGTAACCCTCAGTGTTCTATTAGATAGGTAACCCTCAGTGTTCTATTAGATAGGTAACCCTCAGTGTTCTATTAGATAGGTAACCCTCAGTGTTCTATTAGATAGGTAACCCTCAGTGTTCTATTAGATAGGTAACCCTGTGTTCTATTAGATAAGTAACCCTCAGTGTTCTATTAGATAGGTAACCCTCAGTGTTCTATTAGATAGGTAACCCTGTGTTCTATTAGATAGGTAACCCTGTGTTCTATTAGATAGGTAATTCTGTGTTCTATTAGATAGGTAACTCTGTGTTCTATTAGATAGGTAACCCTGTGTTCTATTAGATAGGTAATTCTGTGTTCTATTAGATAGGTAACTCTGTGTTCTATTAGATAGGTAACTCTGTGTTCTATTAGATAGGTAACTCTGTGTTCTATTAGATAGGTAACTCTGTGTTCTATTAGATAGGTAACTCTGTGTTTTATTAGATAGGTAACCCTCAGTGTTCTATTAGATGGGTAACCCTCAGTGTTCTATTAGATGGGAAACTGGAAAGATCCAGACTGTTGAAAGGGAAACCAGAAAGATCCAGACTCATCCACCGTGACAGAAGAGGAGGATCCAGACTCATCCACCTTGACAGAAGAGGATCCAGACTCATCCACCTTGACAGAAGAGGAGGATCCAGACTCATCCACCATGACAGAATAGGAGGATCCAGACTCATCCACCTTGACAGAAGAGGAGGATCCAGACTCATCCACCATGACAGAATAGGAGGATCCAGACTCATCCACCTTGACAGAAGAGGATGATCCAGACTCATCCACCATGACAGAATAGGAGGATCCAGACTCATCCACCTTGACAGAATAGGAGGATCCAGACTCATCCACCTTGACAGAAGAGGATCCAGACTCATCCACCTTGACAGAAGATGAGGATCCAGACTCATCCACCGTGACAGAAGAGGAGGATCGAGACTCATCCACCGTGACAGAAGAGGAGGATCGAGACTCATCCACCGTGACAGAAGAAGAGGATCCAGACTCATCCACCGTGACAGAAGAGGATCCAGACTCATCCACCTTGACAGAAGAGGATCCAGACTCATCCACCATGACAGAATAGGAGGATCCAGACTCATCCACCTTGACAGAAGAGGATGATCCAGACTCATCCACCATGACAGAATAGGAGGATCCAGACTCATCCACCTTGACAGAATAGGAGGATCCAGACTCATCCACCTTGACAGAAGATGAGGATCCAGACTCATCCACCGTGACAGAAGAGGAGGATCGAGACTCATCCACCATGACAGAAGAAGAGGATCCAGACTCATCCACCGTGACAGAAGAGGAGAAACCAGACTCATCCACCGTGACAGAAGAGGATCCAGACTCATCCACCCTGATAGAAGAGGAGGATCCAGACTCATCCACCATGACAGAAGAGGAGGATCCAGACTCATCCACCATGACAGAAGAGGAGGATCCAGACTCATCCACCGTGACAGAAGAGGAGGATCCAGACTCATCCACTGTGACAGAAGAGGCGGATCCAGACTCATCCACCATGACAGAAGAGGATCCAGACTCATCCACCGTGACAGAAGAGGAGGATCCAGACTCATCCACTGTGACAGAAGAGGCAGATCCAGACTCATCCACTGTGACAGAAGAGGCAGATCCAGACTCATCCACTGTGACAGAAGAGGCAGATCCAGACTCATCCACCGTGACAGAAGAGGATCCAGACTCATCCACTGTGACAGAAGAGGAGGATCCAGACTCATCCACTGTGACAGAAGAGGCAGATCCAGACTCATCCACTGTGACAGAAGAGGAGGATCCAGACTCATCCACCGCGACAGAAGAGGAGGATCCAGACTCATCCACCGTGACAGAAGAGGAGGATCCAGACTCATCCACCGTGACAGAAGAGGAGGATCCAGACTCATCCACCATGGCAGAAGAGTTCTGTTCAAATACCTCGAAGTGGTGGATTTTCAGTCTTGCGGAATATACCCAAAATAGTGTTCCATTTGGACCTTTTTTATTTTATGGGAATAAATTCTAAATCTGACTCCTTCTGATTGAATCTTGCTTGTTGTGGCAAAGTCCCACTAGATTGGATGGATCTTTATTGGCAAATGAATAGAATAGTCCGTAAACCACTTAAAACAATTGAATTAAGAAATAAACTTAAAGGAATTAATTAATTTAAACAAATAAAATAACCCTTTATTGAAGAACATGATCATCCCAGGGTTCTCCTATATGGTTAATCTATTAAAAAGACATTTCCTATGCACTAATATATACACATGATATCGACTTGATACATCCAGGGTTCTCCTATATGGTTAATCTATTAAAAAGACATTTCCTATGCACTAATATATACACATGATATCGACTTGATACATCCAGGGTTCTCCTATATGGTTAATCTATTAAAAAGACATTTCCTATGCACTAATATATACACATGATATCGACTTGATACATCCAGGGTTCTCCTATATGGTTAATCTATTAAAAAGACATTTCCTATGCACTAATATATACACATGATATCGACTTGATACATCCAGGGTTCTCCTATATGGTTAATCTATTAAAATGCACTAATATATACACATGACATTTCTCTATGCAAAAGACTAATATATATACACATGATATCGACTTGATACATCCAGGGTTCTCCTATATGGTTAATCTATTAAAAAGACATTTCCTATGCACTAATATATACACATGATATCGACTTGATACATCCAGGGTTCTCCTAGTTTACTTTTTTATTTTTTTATGTGTAATTATACAATATTCGTTGGATTCCATGATTTTAAAGCGATAGCAAACAAGTTCCTCGTGATGATATCAAAGAGCATATAACAAGGAGAAAACACTGGATAAATTGCACTTTCAGTCAATTGTACAATAAAGGTGATCAATAAACATGACCGTCCTGAGGTAAAACCAACCGCTCTTACAGTAAGTATATGGTAAAGATGGGATACACCCCTGTGAGGAATGAGATACATCCCTGTGAGGAATGAGATACATCCCTGTGAGGAATGAGATACACCCCTGTGAGGAATGAGATACACCCCTGTGAGGAATGAGATACACCCCTGTGAGGAATGAGATACACCCCTGTGAGGAATGAGATACACCCCTGTGAGGAATGAGATACACCCCTGTGAGGAATGAGATACACCCCTGTGAGGAATGAGATACACCCCTGTGAGAAATGAGATACACCCCTGTGAGGAATGAGATACACCCCTGTGAGGAATGAGATACACCCCTGTGAGGGCTGAAGTACACCCCTGTGAGGAACGAGATACACCCCTGTGAGGGCTGAAGTACACCCCTGTGAGGAACGAGATACACCCCTGGAGTACAACCCTGGGGTACCTGGAGTACAACCCCTATAGGGCCTGGTGTCAATCTACAGGGTTGACAGTGTCCTCCTCCGTCCTCATCTCCTCCTCCTTGACCTCAACTGGACTGTTCAGAGCTGAGGAATAGAACACAGCAAACAGGAAGAGAAAAACAAGTTAGTATATCTTAGTTTTAATAGAAGCCTGTGATCTGTAGTGTACCAGTCACCATGGTTACCTACTCCTGAGACCCTCAGCCTGTGATCTGTAGTGTACCCAGTCACCATGGTTACCTACTCCTGAGACTCTCAGCCTGTGATCTGTAGTGTACCCAGTCACCATGGTTACCTACTCCTGAGACCCTCAGCCTGTGATCTGTAGTGTACCCAGTCACCATGGTTACCTACTCCTGAGACCCTCAGCCTGTGATCTGTAGTGTACCCAGTCACCATGGTTACCTACTCCTGAGACTCTCAGCCTGTGCTCTGTAGTGTACCCAGTCACCATGGTTACCTACTCCTGAGACTCTCAGCCTGTGATCTGTAGTGTACCCAGTCACCATGGTTACCTACTCCTGAGACTCTCAGCCTGTGATCTGTAGTGTACCCAGTCACCATGGTTACCTACTCCTGAGACTCTCAGCCTGTGATCTGTAGTGTACCCAGTCACCATGGTTACCTACCCCTGAGACTCTCAGCCTGTGATCTGTAGTGTACCCAGTCACCATGGTTACCTACTCCTGAGACTCTCAGCCTGTGATCTGTAGTGTACCCAGTCACCATGGTTACCTACTCCTGAGACTCTCAGCCTGTGATCTGTAATGTACCAATCACCATGGCTACCTACTCCTGAGACTCTCAGCCTGTGATCTGTAGTGTACCAATCACCATGGCTACCTACTCCTGAGACTCTCAGCCTGTGATCTGTAATGTACCAGTCACCATGGTTACCTACTCCTGAGACTCTCAGCCTGTGCTCTGTAATGTACCAGTCACCATGGTTACCTACTCCTGAGACTCTCAGCCTGTGATCTGTAGTGTACCAGTCACCATGGTTACCTACTCCTGAGACTCTCAGCCTGTGATCTGTAGTGTACCCAGTCACCATGGTTACCTACTCCTGAGACTCTCAGCCTGTGCTCTGTAGTGTACCAGTCACCATGGTTACCTACTCCTGAGACTCTCAGCCTGTGATCTGTAGTGTACCAGTCACCATGGTTACCTACTCCTGAGACTCTCAGCCTGTGATCTGTAGTGTACCAGTCACCATGGTTACCTACTCCTGAGACTCTCAGCCTGTGATCTGTAGTGTACCAGTCACCATGGTTACCTACTCCTGATTTTGCCCTGAGACTCTCTGCATCCCAAATGGAATCCTATTCCATATATAGTGCAATACTTTCGATCAGGGCTCTCATCAATAGTAGTGCACTATATAGGGAATAGGGAGCTATTTGGGATGCAACAGACACACCACAGGAAGTCAACAGACACACCACAGGAAGTCAACAGCAGCAGTATCTCAGGTCAACTCCCGACTGTCTCACCAATATTAGCAGGAGCCACTATCTGGAAAGGGATGGTCTGTCCGTCCTCCAACAGTATCTGGTGTGTCCCCACGCTCTCGTCCCCTAGAGATGACACGCTGACCACTTGTCCGTCCCCTAACGATGACACCATGACCACCTGACCCATGCCCAGAACCACTGAGGGGTCAGCTAGGGTCATAGCTTCCCTCAGAGAGGGGCTGGACTGGAGGAACTGTGTGGGGCTGGGCAGCTCCAGGAAGTCTGTAGTGACTGTAGACGACTGAGACAGACCTCCGTCAAAAGAACACAGGCCTGGTTGGAGCTGGATACCCTGGGAATGAAACAAGACAGTTGGTTTGCCGAGTGCCTAAGAAAACACAGACATATAACTCTTGTCTGATTCGATTGGATAGGAATTCATCCGTGTGTAAGACATATACGCAGAACATCAGACAGTAGTCCTCTCACCTGTAGCTGGGCAAAGATCTTGGGTTGCAGGGAGCTGAGAGAGCTGAAGAGCTGTACGGCCTCAGGAATGAACGTGTCAGTCCCTTCCAACACTCCTACTCTCTGGAAGGCACCCGAACAGACTGAATAAAGTTGGGGGAAAAACACAGAGCTAGTAAGATAACTATTGGAGCTGGGCTTTCACGGTGACTAGAGGTGACCTTGTCATTACCTTCAGCAGGGGCTGGCGTGAGGGTCAGAGTCACAGTCGTTGGGTCCACTTCAGTCCACTGGAGGGGAAACAGCGAACATCACATGGAGAAAAACAAGTTTTAGATGAAAGAGCTGGGAACACATAAGAAGCCGTGGTGACCCCCCCCCCCCCAGCCAGCTGGAAGGTCTTCCTAGTTACCTGTGTTATATCAGTGGTGACCCCCCCCCCCCCTGCTGGAAGGTCTTCCTAGTTACCTGTGTTATATCAGTGGTGACCCCCCCCCAGCCTGCTGGAAGGTCTTCCTAGTTACCTGTGTTATATCAGTGGTGCCCCCCTAGTTACCTGTGTTATATCAGTGGTGCCCCCCCTAGTTACCTGTGTTATATCAGTGGTGCCCCCCCTAGTTACCTGTGTTATATCAGTGGTGACCCCCCCAGCCTGCTGGAAGGTCTTCCTAGTTACCTGTGTTATATCAGTGGTGACCCCCCCAGCCAGCTGCAAGGTCTTCTGGGCCTCGTGGATGTGGTTCTTTATGTCGTTGACGGTTGGGAAGTAACAGAGGTTATGTCTCTCTGGGACCTCCTCTGATTTAAACATCTCCCGCTCCACAAACCGCCTGGAAGGACAGGAAACAAGACAGGAAGACAGGTTAACACCAGGGACAGGAAACAAGACAGGAAGACAGGTTAACACCAGGGACAGGAAACAAGACAGGAAGACAGGTTAACACCAGGGACAGGAAACAAGACAGGAAGACAGGTTAACACCAGGGACAGGAAACAAGACAGGAAGACAGGTTAACACCAGGGACAGGAAACAAGACAGGAAGACAGGTTAACACCAGGGACAGGAAACAAGACAGGAAGACAGGTTAACACCAGGGACAGTGGTAATACTGGGGACCATGATAGAGGTTAACACCAGGGACAGTGGTAATACTGGGGACCATGATAGAGGTTAACACCAGGGACAGTGGTAATACTGGGGACCATGATAGAGGTTAACACCAGGGACAGTGGTAATACTGGGGACCATGATAGAGGTTAACACCAGGGACAGTGGTAATACTGGGGACCATGATAGAGGTTAACACCAGGGACAGTGGTAACACTGGGGACCATGATAGAGGTTAACACCAGGGACAGTGGTAATACTGGGGACCATGATAGAGGTTAACACCAGGGACAGTGGTAATACTGGGGACAATGATAGAGGTTAACACCAGGGACAGTGGTAATACTGGGGACCATGATAGAGGTTAACACCAGGGACAGTGGTAATACTGGGGACCATGATAGAGGTTAACACCAGGGACAGTAGTAATACTGGGGACCATGATAGAGGTAATACTGGGGACCATGATAGAGGTTAACACCAGGGACAGTGGTAATACTGGGGACCATGATAGAGGTTAACACCAGGGACAGTGGTAATACTGGGGACCATGATAGAGGTAATACTGGGGACCATGATAGAGGTTAACACCAGGGACAGTGGTAATACTGGGGACCATGATAGAGGTTAACACCAGGGACAGTGGTAACACTGGGGACCATGATAGAGGTTAACACCAGGGACAGTGGTAATACTGGGGACCATGATAGAGGTTAACACCAGGGACAGTGGTAATACTGGGGACAATGATAGAGGTTAACACCAGGGACAGTGGTAATACTGGGGACCATGACAGAGGTTAACACCAGGGACAGTGGTAATACTGGGGACCATGATAGAGGTTAACACCAGGGACAGTAGTAATACTGGGGACCATGAGAGAGGTTAACACCAGGGACAGTGGTAATACTGGGGACCATGTTAGAGGTTAACACCAGGGACAGTGGTAATACTGAGGACCATGATAGAGGTTAACACCAGGGACAGTGGTAATACAGGGGACCATGAGAGGGGTTAACACCAGGGACAGTAGTAATACTGGGCTGTTTGATACGGCCCCTGAGGGCCTCCTACTTTGAGCTGTTTGATACGGCCCCTGAGGGCCTCCTTACCTGAGCTGTTTTATATGGCCCCTGAGGGCCTCCTACTCTGAGCTGTTTGATATGGCCCCTGACGGCCTCCTACTCTGAGGGCCTTCTACCCTGAGCTGTTTGATACGGCCCCTGAGGGCCTCCTACTCTGAGCTGTTTGATATGGCCCCTGAGGGCCTCCTACTCTGAGCTGTTTGATATGGCCCCTGAGGGCCTCCTACCTTGAGCTGTTTGATACGGCCCCTGAGGGCCTCCTACCTTGAGCTGTTTGATACGGCCCCTGAGGGCCTCCTACTCTGAGCTGTTTGATACGGCCCCTGAGGGCCTCCTACTCTGAGCTGTTTGATACGGCCCCTGAGGGCCTCCTACTCTGAGCTGTTTGATACGGCCCCTGAGGGCCTCCTACTCTGAGCTGTTTGATACGGCCCCTGGGGCCTCCTACCCTGAGCTGTTTGATACGGCCCCTGAGGGCCTCCTACCCTGAGCTGTTTGATACGGCCCCTGAGGGCCTCTTACTCTGAGCTTTTTGATATGGCCCCTGAGGGCCTCCTTACCTGAGCTGTTTGATATGGCCCCTGAGGGCCTCCTTACCTGAGCTGTTTGATATGGCCCCTGAGGGCCTCCTACTCTGAGGGCCTCCTACTCTGAGGGCCTCCTACCCTGAGCTGTTTGATACGGCCCCTGAGGGCCTCTTTACCTGAGCTGTTTGATATGGCCCCTGAGGGCCTCCTACCCTGAGCTGTTTGATACAGCCCCTGAGGGCCTCCTTACCTGAGCTGTTTGATATGGCCCCTGAGGGCCTCTTTACCTGAGCTGTTTGATATGGCCCCTGAGGGCCTCCTACCCTGAGCTGTTTGATACGGCCCCTGAGGGCCTCCTTACCTGAGCTGTTTGATATGGCCCCTGAGGGCCTCTTTACCTGAGCTGTTTGATATGGCCCCTGAGGGCCTCTTTACCTGAGCTGTTTGATATGGCCCCTGAGGGCCTCTTTACCTGAGCTGTTTGATATGGCCCCTGAGGGCCTCCTTACCTGAGCTGTTTGATATGGCCCCTAAGGGCCTCCTTACCTGAGCTGTTTGCGGACCTGGTACACCTGATGGTACCCCTGCTCCACCAACTCCCTGATCTTCTCTGCCACCCTGGGGTGGAGACGAGATGGTATGGTTCCACCATCCTCCGCACCTTCATCACAGACACATCCCCTCTCCTCCTCCTCCTCCTGCTTCACCTCCTCCTCCATAGGGAGGAAGAGGAGGTCTGGAGGAGGAGGCAGGAGGAGAGCCTCCATGTCATGATAGAGGTGAGCTTTCTGGGTGGGGAGCTGCATGTAGTACCTGTTAACGGGAGAGAATAAACAAAGAAACCGACGTCAATCAATCAATACGTCAATCAATCAATCAGAAGGTTTACTTATTTAAACATTCAGTGTGTTATAAGCCCATACGGGCTGAGCATCCGCAAGGAACTTCAATAATATATATATATATATATATCTCAAATCCAAGTATAAATAGCAGAATCCATCAATGCCTCAGGACCCCGCCCACGTCACACAGGGTCTTCCGGAGGTTGAAGAAGGCTTTCTCCTGTTCCTGACGAACAACCCTCTTGTCTACGTTAGGATCCGTAGGCACCCGGTGCTGAGGAAACTTACACACCTTCTTGATATAGATCCTGAAGAATGAGAGCAATGTCAGAAAATACTAACTAAAATAACACAAAAAAACACACAGCTCTTATGTCCACAGAGTTGGTAGCATATTGTTCTGTTAGCATAGATAGATGGGGTTTGTGTGGATGCGTGTCTACCTGGCAGGGCATGTAGCTTTGTAATCAATGTTCGGACTGATGTTCTGCTCTGCAGTCTTCTTGGGCTGGAGGCCTTTCCTCCTTGGACCATACTGACATTCCATCACTATAGCTCTACTGCCTGGATACAGATGGAGAAAGTAGATGATTCCATCACTATAGCTCTACTGCCTAGATACAGATGGAGAAAGTAGATGATTCCATCACTATAGCTCTACTGCCTGGATACAGATGGAGAAAGTAGATGATTCCATCACTATAGCTCTACTGCCTGGATACAGATGGAGAAAGTAGATGATTCTATCACTATAGCTCTACTGCCTGGATACAGATGGAGAAAGTAGATGATTCCATCACTATAGCTCTACTGCCTGGATACAGATGGAGAAAGTAGATGATTCCATCACTATAGCTCTACTGCCTGGATACAGATGGAGAATTAGGATGATTCCATCACTATAGCTCTACTGCCTGGATACAGATGGAGAAAGTAGATGATTCCATCACTATAGCTCTACTGCCTGGATACAGATGGAGAATTAGGATGATTCCATCACTATAGCTCTACTGCCTGGATACAGATGGAGAAAGTAGATGATTCTATCACTATAGCTCTACTGCCTGGATACAGATGGAGAAAGTAGATCAGGCTTGCATCCCAAATGGCACCCTAGTCCCTCCAAATGGCATCCTAGTCCCTCCAAATGGCACCCTAGTCCCTCCAAATGGCACCCTAGTCCCTCCAAATGGCACCCTATTCCCAGTTGTACTAGCATTATAACTCTGAATATGACCTGGTTTCCATTATTAACTTATCCATTATAACTTATTATTTTTGACCGTATTACGGCCACCCCGGCAGTCATGATCCCAGTAAACATCTACATGACAGTTGAGTCACGGTAATCTCCTGTTTACACGCCTTAGTAGTAGTCACCATCCACCATCATTAATAGACTGACACATTACCTTTGGTTACAGGATCTCTCACTACCGTGACTGTCCATGTCCTCTCTCCTCTCCCTCATTCCTTTAGTTACAGAATATCTCACCAGCGTGAGTGTCCATCTCCTCCTCTCTCCTCTCCTTCATTCCTTTAGTTACAGGATCTCTCACCACCGTGAGTGTCCATCTCCTCCTCTCGCTCTCTCTCTCCTTCATTCCTTTAGTTACAGGATCTCTCACCACCGTGAGTGTCCATCTGCTCTCTCTCTCTCTCCTTCATTCCTTTAGTTACAGAATATCTCAGCACCGTGACTGTCCATCTCCTCTCTCTCTCTCCTTCATTCCTTTAGCTACAGAATATCTCACTACCGTGAGTGTCCATCTCCTCTCTCTCTCTCCTTCATTCCTTTAGTTACAGAATATCTCACTACTGTGAGTGTCTATCTCCTCTCTCCTCTCCTTCATTCCTTTAGTTACAGGATCTCTCACTACCGTGACTGTCCATCTCCTCTCTCTCTCTCTTTCCTTCATTCCTTTAGTTACAGGATCTCTCACTACCGTGACTGTCCATCTCTCTCTCTCTCTCTCCTTCATTCCTTTCTCCCAGAATAGGAAAAATATGGTTTCAATTTTAGTCATATAAGTTAAATTATATTGTTCTTCCTAGAAAATCATATAATATAAAATAATGGCAGAGGACTTATAAGCCTATCTAGTCTGATAACATACAGTATCTAGTCAGATAACATACAGTATCTAGTCTGATAACATACAGTATCTAGTCTGATAACATACAGTATCTAGTCTGATAACATACAGTATCTAGTCTGATAAATGAACAAGCCTACAGTCTGTAGTCAGATAACATACAGTATCTAGTCTGATAACATACAGTATCTAGTCTGATAACATACAGTATCTAGTCTGATAACATACAGTATCTAGTCTGATAACATACAGTATCTAGTCTGATAACATACAGTATCTAGTCTGATAAATGAACAAGCCTACAGTCTATAGTCAGATAACATACAGTATCTAGTCTGATAAATGAACAAGCCTACAGTCTATAGTCAGATAACATACAGTATCTAGCCAGATAACATACAGTATCTAGTCTGATAACATACAGTATCTAGTCTGATAAATTAACTAGTCTACAGTCTATAGCCAGATAAC
Source organism: Oncorhynchus nerka (assembly GCF_034236695.1). Taxonomy (NCBI): domain Eukaryota; kingdom Metazoa; phylum Chordata; class Actinopteri; order Salmoniformes; family Salmonidae; genus Oncorhynchus; species Oncorhynchus nerka. The sequence goes on from NC_088396.1 coordinate 56,429,294, forward strand.
ATACAGTCTATAGTCTGATAAATGAACGAGTCTACAGTCTATAGTCAGATAACATACAGCCAGATAACATACAGTATCTAGTCTGATAAATGAACAAGTCTACAGTCTATAGTCAGATAACATACAGTCTATAGCCAGATAACATACAGTATCTAGTCTGATAACATACAGTATCTAGTCTGATAACATACAGTATCTAGTCTGATAAATGAACAAGTCTACAGTCTATAGTCAGATAACATACAGTCTATAGCCAGATAACATACAGTATCTAGTCAGATAACATACAGTATCTAGTCTGATAACATACAGTATCTAGTCTGATAACATACAGTATCTAGTCTGATAACATACAGTATCTAGTCTGATAAATGAACAAGCCTACAGTCTATAGTCAGATAACATACAGTATCTAGTCTGATAACATACAGTATCTAGTCAAATAAATGAACTAGTCTACAGTCTATAGTCAGATAACATACAGTATCTAGTCTGATAACATACAGTATCTAGTCTGATAAATGAACAGGTCTACAGTCTATAGTCAGATAACATACAGTATCTAGTCAGATAACATACAGTATCTAGTCTGATAACATACAGTATCTAGTCTGATAACATACAGTATCTAGTCTGATAACATACAGTATCTAGTCTGATAACATACAGTATCTAGTCTGATAAATGAACAAGCCTACAGTCTATAGTCAGATAACATACAGTATCTAGTCTGATAACATACAGTATCTAGTCAGATAAATGAACTAGTCTACAGTATCTAGTCAGATAACATACAGTATCTAGTCTGATAAATGAACAAGTCTACAGTCTATAGTCAGATAACATACAGTCTATAGCCAGATAACATACAGTATCTAGTCTGATAACATACAGTATCTAGTCAGATAAATGAACAAGTCTACAGTCTATAGCCAGATAACATACAGTCTATAGCCAGATAACATACAGTATCTAGTCTGATAACATACAGTATCTAGTCAGATAACATACAGTATCTAGTCTGATAACATACAGTATCTAGTCTGATAAATGAACAAGCCTACAGTCTATAGTCTGATAACATACAGTATCTAGTCTGATAACATACCGTATCTAGTCAGATAACATACAGTATCTAGTCTGATAACATACAGTATCTAGTCTGATAACATACAGTATCTAGTCTGATAACATACAGTATCTAGTCTGATAACATACAGTATCTAGTCTGATAACATACAGTCTATAGTCTGATAACATACAGTATCTAGTCTGATAACATACAGTATCTAGTCTGATAAATGAACAAGCCTACAGTCTATAGTCTGATAACATACAGTATCTAGTCTGATAACATACCCTATAGTATCTAGTCAGATAACATACAGTATCTAGTCTGATAACATACAGTATCTAGTCTGATAACATACAGTATCTAGTCTGATAACATACAGTATCTAGTCTGATAACATACAGTATCTAGTCTGATAACATACAGTATCTAGTCTGATAACATACAGTATCTAGTCTGATAACATACAGTATCTAGTCTGATAACATACAGTATCTAGTCTGATAACATACAGTATCTAGTCTGATAACATACAGTATCTAGTCTGATAAATGAACAAGTCTACAGTCTATAGTCAGATAACATACAGTATCTAGTCTGATAAATGAACAAGTCTACAGCCTATAGCCAGATAACATACAGTATCTAGTCAGATAACATACAGTATCTAGTCTGATAACATACAGTATCTAGTCTGATAAATGAACAAGCCTACAGTCTATAGTCAGATAACATACAGTATCTAGTCTGATAACATACAGTATCTAGTCTGATAACATACAGTATCTAGTCTGATAACATACAGTATCTAGTCTGATAACATACAGTATCTAGTCTGATAACATACAGTATCTAGTCTGATAACATACAGTATCTAGTCTGATAACATACAGTATCTAGTCTGATAACATACAGTATCTAGTCTGATAAATGAACAAGCCTACAGTCTATAGTCAGATAACATACAGTATCTAGTCTGATAACATACAGTATCTAGTCTGATAAATGAACAAGCCTACAGTCTATAGCCAGATAACATACAGTATCTAGTCAGATAAATGAACTAGTCTACAGTCTATAGCCAGATAACATACAGTATCTAGTCTGATAAATGAACAAGCCTACAGTCTATAGTCAGATAACATACAGTCTATAGCCAGATAACATACAGTCTATAGTCTGATAAATGAACGAGTCTACAGTCTATAGTCAGATAACATACAGTATCTAGTCTGATAAATGAACAAGCCTACAGTCTGATAACATACAGTATCTAGTCAGATAAATGAACAAGTCTACAGTCTATAGCCAGATAACATACAGTCTATAGCCAGATAACATACAGTATCTAGTCTGATAACATACAGTATCTAGTCAGATAACATACAGTATCTAGTCTGATAACATACAGTATCTAGTCTGATAAATGAACAAGCCTACAGTCTATAGTCAGATAACATACAGTATCTAGTCTGATAACATACAGTATCTAGTCTGATAACATACAGTATCTAGTCTGATAAATGAACAAGCCTACAGTCTATAGCCAGATAACATACAGTATCTAGTCTGATAAATGAACGAGTCTACAGTCTATAGTCAGATAACATACAGTCTATAGCCAGATAACATACAGTATCTAGTCTGATAAATGAACAAGTCTACAGTCTATAGTCAGATAACATACAGCATCTAGTCAGATAACATACAGTATCTAGTCTGATAAATGAACAAGTCTATAGCCAGATAACATACAGTATCTAGTCTGATAACATACAGTATCTAGTCTGATAACATACAGTATCTAGTCTGATAACATACAGTATCTAGTCTGATAACATACAGTATCTAGTCTGATAACATACAGTATCTAGTCTGATAAATGAACAAGTCTACAGTCTATAGTCAGATAACATACAGTATCTAGTCTGATAACATACAGCATCTAGTCTGATAAATGAACAAGCCTATAGTCTATAGCCAGATAACATACAGTATCTAGTCTGATAAATGAACAAGCCTACAGTCTATAGTCAGATAACATACAGTATCTAGTCTGATAACATACAGTATCTAGTCTGATAACATACAGTATCTAGTCTGATAAATGAACAAGCCTACAGTCTATAGCCAGATAACATACAGTATCTAGTCTGATAACATACAGTATCTAGTCAGCTAACATACAGTATCTAGTCTGATAACATACAGTATCTAGGCAGATAACATACAGTATCTAGTCAGCTAACATACAGTATCTAGTCTGATAACATACAGTATCTAGTCTGATAACATACAGTATCTAGTCTGATAACATACAGTATCTAGTCTGATAAATGAACAAGCCTACAGCCTATAGCCAGATAACATACAGTATCTAGTCTGATAAATGAACAAGTCTACAGTCTATAGTCAGATAACATACAGTATCTAGTCTGATAAATGAACAAGCCTACAGTCTATAGCCAGATAACATACAGTATCTAGTCTGATAAATGAACGAGTCTACAGTCTATAGCCAGATAACATACAGTATCTAGTCTGATAACATACAGCATCTAGTCAGATAACATACAGTATCTAGTCTGATAACATACAGTATCTAGTCTGATAAATGAACAAGTCTATAGCCAGATAACATACAGTATCTAGTCTGATAAATGAACAAGTCTACAGTCTATAGTCAGATAACATACAGTATCTAGTCTGATAAATGAACAAGTCTACAGTCTATAGCCAGATAACATACAGTATCTAGTCTGATAACATACAGTATCTAGTCTGATAACATACAGTATCTAGTCTGATAAATGAACAAGTCTACAGTCTATAGTCAGATAACATACAGTATCTAGTCTGATAACATACAGTATCTAGTCTGATAAATGAACTAGTATACAGTCTATAGCCAGATAACATACAGTATCTAGTCTGATAAATGAACAAGTCTACAGTCTATAGTCAGATAACATACAGTATCTAGTCTGATAAATGAACAAGCCTACAGTCTATAGTCAGATAACATACAGTCTATAGTCTGATAACATACAGTATCTAGTCTGATAACATACAGTATCTAGTCTGATAAATGAACAAGCCTACAGTCTATAGCCAGATAACATACAGTCTATAGCCAGATAACATACAGTATCTAGTCTGCTAACATACAGTATCTAGTCTGATAACATACAGTATCTAGTCTGATAAATGAACAAGCCTACAGTCTATAGCCAGATAACATACAGTATCTAGTCTGCTAACATACAGTATCTAGTCTGCTAACATACAGTATCTAGTCTGATAACATACAGTATCTAGTCTGATAAATGAACAAGCCTACAGTCTATAGCCAGATAACATACAGTATCTAGTCTGATAACATACAGTATCTAGTCTGATAACATACAGTATCTAGTCTGATAACATACAGTATCTAGTCTGATAACATACAGTATCTAGTCTGATAACATACAGTATCTAGTCTGATAACATACAGTATCTAGTCTGATAACATACAGTATCTAGTCTGATAACATACAGTATCTAGTCTGATAAATGAACAAGCCTACAGTCTATAGCCAGATAACATACAGTCTATAGCCAGATAACATACAGTATCTAGTCTGATAACATACAGCATCTAGTCAGATAACATACAGTATCTAGTCTGATAACATACAGTATCTAGTCTGATAAATGAACTAGTATACAGTCTATAGCCAGATAACATACAGTATCTAGTCTGATAAATGAACAAGTCTACAGTCTATAGTCAGATAACATACAGTATCTAGTCTGATAAATGAACTAGTCTATAGCCAGATAACATACAGTATCTAGTCTGATAGCATACAGTATCTAGTCTGATAACATACAGTATCTAGTCTGATAACATACAGTATCTAGTCTGATAACATACAGTATCTAGTCTGATAAATGAACAAGCCTACAGTCTATAGCCAGATAACATACAGTCTATAGTCTGATAACATACAGTATCTAGTCTGATAACATACAGTATCTAGTCTGATAACATACAGTATCTAGTCTGATAACATACCGTATCTAGTCTGATAACATACAGTATCTAGTCTGATAACATACAGTATCTAGTCAGATAAATGAACAAGTCTACAGTCTATAGCCAGATAACATACAGTCTATAGCCAGATAACATACAGTATCTAGTCTGATAACATACAGTATCTAGTCAGATAACATACAGTATCTAGTCTGATAACATACAGTATCTAGTCTGATAAATGAACAAGCCTACAGTCTATAGTCTGATAACATACAGTATCTAGTCTGATAACATACCGTATCTAGTCAGATAACATACAGTATCTAGTCTGATAACATACAGTATCTAGTCTGATAACATACAGTATCTAGTCTGATAACATACAGTATCTAGTCTGATAACATACAGTATCTAGTCTGATAACATACAGTCTATAGTCTGATAACATACAGTATCTAGTCTGATAACATACAGTATCTAGTCTGATAAATGAACAAGCCTACAGTCTATAGTCTGATAACATACAGTATCTAGTCTGATAACATACCGTATCTAGTCAGATAACATACAGTATCTAGTCTGATAACATACAGTATCTAGTCTGATAACATACAGTATCTAGTCTGATAACATACAGTATCTAGTCTGATAACATACAGTATCTAGTCTGATAACATACAGTATCTAGTCTGATAACATACAGTATCTAGTCTGATAACATACAGTATCTAGTCTGATAACATACAGTATCTAGTCTGATAACATACAGTATCTAGTCTGATAACATACAGTATCTAGTCTGATAAATGAACAAGTCTACAGTCTATAGTCAGATAACATACAGTATCTAGTCTGATAAATGAACAAGTCTACAGCCTATAGCCAGATAACATACAGTATCTAGTCAGATAACATACAGTATCTAGTCTGATAACATACAGTATCTAGTCTGATAAATGAACAAGCCTACAGTCTATAGTCAGATAACATACAGTATCTAGTCTGATAACATACAGTATCTAGTCTGATAACATACAGTATCTAGTCTGATAACATACAGTATCTAGTCTGATAACATACAGTATCTAGTCTGATAACATACAGTATCTAGTCTGATAACATACAGTATCTAGTCTGATAACATACAGTATCTAGTCTGATAAATGAACAAGCCTACAGTCTATAGTCAGATAACATACAGTATCTAGTCTGATAACATACAGTATCTAGTCTGATAAATGAACAAGCCTACAGTCTATAGCCAGATAACATACAGTATCTAGTCAGATAAATGAACTAGTCTACAGTCTATAGCCAGATAACATACAGTATCTAGTCTGATAAATGAACAAGCCTACAGTCTATAGTCAGATAACATACAGTCTATAGCCAGATAACATACAGTCTAATCTAGTCTGATAAATGAACTGATCTACAGTCTATAGTCAGATAACATACAGTATCTAGTCTGATAAATGAACAAGCCTACAGTCTGATAACATACAGTATCTAGTCAGATAAATGAACAAGTCTACAGTCTATAGCCAGATAACATACAGTATCTAGTCTGATAACATACAGTATCTAGTCAGATAACATACAGTATCTAGTCTGATAACATACAGTATCTAGTCTGATAAATGAACAAGCCTACAGTCTATAGTCAGATAACATACAGTATCTAGTCTGATAACATACAGTATCTAGTCTGATAACATACAGTATCTAGTCTGATAAATGAACAAGCCTACAGTCTATAGCCAGATAACATACAGTATCTAGTCTGATAAATGAACGAGTCTACAGTCTATAGTCAGATAACATACAGTCTATAGCCAGATAACATACAGTATCTAGTCTGATAAATGAACAAGTCTACAGTCTATAGTCAGATAACATACAGCATCTAGTCAGATAACATACAGTATCTAGTCTGATAAATGAACAAGTCTATAGCCAGATAACATACAGTATCTAGTCTGATAACATACAGTATCTAGTCTGATAACATACAGTATCTAGTCTGATAACATACAGTATCTAGTCTGATAACATACAGTATCTAGTCTGATAACATACAGTATCTAGTCTGATAAATGAACAAGTCTACAGTCTATAGTCAGATAACATACAGTATCTAGTCTGATAACATACAGCATCTAGTCTGATAAATGAACAAGCCTATAGTCTATAGCCAGATAACATACAGTATCTAGTCTGATAAATGAACAAGCCTACAGTCTATAGTCAGATAACATACAGTATCTAGTCTGATAACATACAGTATCTAGTCTGATAACATACAGTATCTAGTCTGATAAATGAACAAACATACAGTCTATAGCCAGATAACATACAGTATCTAGTCTGATAACATACAGTATCTAGTCAGCTAACATACAGTATCTAGTCTGATAACATACAGTATCTAGGCAGATAACATACAGTATCTAGTCAGCTAACATACAGTATCTAGTCTGATAACATACAGTATCTAGTCTGATAACATACAGTATCTAGTCTGATAACATACAGTATCTAGTCTGATAAATGAACAAGCCTACAGCCTATAGCCAGATAACATACAGTATCTAGTCTGATAAATGAACAAGTCTACAGTCTATAGTCAGATAACATACAGTATCTAGTCTGATAAATGAACAAGCCTACAGTCTATAGCCAGATAACATACAGTATCTAGTCTGATAAATGAACGAGTCTACAGTCTATAGCCAGATAACATACAGTATCTAGTCTGATAACATACAGCATCTAGTCAGATAACATACAGTATCTAGTCTGATAACATACAGTATCTAGTCTGATAAATGAACAAGTCTATAGCCAGATAACATACAGTATCTAGTCTGATAAATGAACAAGTCTACAGTCTATAGTCAGATAACATACAGTATCTAGTCTGATAAATGAACAAGTCTACAGTCTATAGCCAGATAACATACAGTATCTAGTCTGATAACATACAGTATCTAGTCTGATAACATACAGTATCTAGTCTGATAAATGAACAAGTCTACAGTCTATAGTCAGATAACATACAGTATCTAGTCTGATAACATACAGTATCTAGTCTGATAAATGAACTAGTATACAGTCTATAGCCAGATAACATACAGTATCTAGTCTGATAAATGAACAAGTCTACAGTCTATAGTCAGATAACATACAGTATCTAGTCTGATAAATGAACAAGCCTACAGTCTATAGTCAGATAACATACAGTCTATAGTCTGATAACATACAGTATCTAGTCTGATAACATACAGTATCTAGTCTGATAAATGAACAAGCCTACAGTCTATAGCCAGATAACATACAGTCTATAGCCAGATAACATACAGTATCTAGTCTGCTAACATACAGTATCTAGTCTGATAACATACAGTATCTAGTCTGATAAATGAACAAGCCTACAGTCTATAGCCAGATAACATACAGTATCTAGTCTGCTAACATACAGTATCTAGTCTGATAACATACAGTATCTAGTCTGATAACATACAGTATCTAGTCTGATAACATACAGTATCTAGTCTGATAACATACAGTATCTAGTCTGATAACATACAGTATCTAGTCTGATAACATACAGTATCTAGTCTGATAACATACAGTATCTAGTCTGATAACATACAGTATCTAGTCAGATAACATCTATCTAGTCTGATAAATGAACAAGCCTACAGTCTATAGCCAGATAACATACAGTCTATAGCCAGATAACATACAGTATCTAGTCTGATAACATACAGCATCTAGTCAGATAACATACAGTATCTAGTCTGATAACATACAGTATCTAGTCTGATAAATGAACTAGTATACAGTCTATAGCCAGATAACATACAGTATCTAGTCTGATAAATGAACAAGTCTACAGTCTATAGTCAGATAACATACAGTATCTAGTCTGATAAATGAACTAGTCTATAGCCAGATAACATACAGTATCTAGTCTGATAGCATACAGTATCTAGTCTGATAACATACAGTATCTAGTCTGATAACATACAGTATCTAGTCTGATAACATACAGTATCTAGTCTGATAAATGAACAAGCCTACAGTCTATAGCCAGATAACATACAGTCTATAGTCTGATAACATACAGTATCTAGTCTGATAACATACAGTATCTAGTCTGATAACATACAGTATCTAGTCTGATAACATACAGTATCTAGTCTGATAACATACCGTATCTAGTCTGATAACATACAGTATCTAGTCTGATAACATACAGTATCTAGTCTGATAAATGAACAAGCCTACAGTCTATAGTCAGATAACATACAGTATCTAGTCTGATAACATACAGTATCTAGTCTGATAAATGAACAAGCCTACAGTCTATAGCCAGATAACATACAGTCTATAGCCAGATAACATACAGTATCTAGTCTGATAACATACAGTATCTAGTCTGATAACATACAGTATCTAGTCTGATAACATACAGTATCTAGTCTGATAACATACAGTCTCTAGTCTGATAAATGAACAAGCCTACAGTCTATAGCCAGATAACATACAGTCTATAGCCAGATAACATACAGTATCTAGTCTGATAACATACAGTATCTAGTCTGATAACATACAGTATCTAGTCAGATAACATACAATATCTAGTCAGATAACATACAGTATCTAGTCTGATAAATGAACAAGTCTACAGTCTATAGTCAGATAACATACAGTCTATAGCCAGATAACATACAGTATCTAGTCTGATAACATACAGTATCTAGTCTGATAAATGAACAAGTCTACAGTCTATAGTCAGATAACATACAGTCTATAGCCAGATAACATACAGTATCTAGTCTGATAACATACAGTATCTAGTCTGATAACATACAGTATCTAGTCTGATAACATACAGTATCTAGTCTGATAACATACAGTATCTAGTTTGATAAATGAACAAGTCTACAGTCTATAGTCTGATAACATACAGTATCTAGTCTGATAACATACAGTATCTAGTCTGATAACATACAGTATCTAGTCTGATAACATACAGTATCTAGTCTGATAACATACAGTATCTAGTCAGATAACATACAGTATCTAGCCAGATAACATACAGTATCTAGTCTGATAACATACAGTATCTAGTCTGATAAATGAACAAGCCTACAGTCTATAGTCAGATAACATACAGTATCTAGTCTGATAACATACAGTATCTAGTCAGATAACATACAGTATCTAGTCTGATAACATACAGTATCTAGTCAGATAACATACAGTATCTAGTCTGATAAATGAACAAGCCTACAGTCTATAGCCAGATAACATACAGTATCTAGCCTGATAACATACAGTATCTAGTCTGATAACATACAGTATCTAGTCTGATAACATACAGTATCTAGCCAGATAACATACAGTATCTAGTCTGATAAATGAACAAGTCTATAGCCAGATAACATACAGTATCTAGTCTGATAACATACAGTATCTAGTCTGATAACATACAGTATCTAGTCAGATAACATACAGTATCTAGTCAGATAACATACAGTATCTAGTCAGATAACATACAGTATCTAGTCTGATAACATACAGTATCTAGTCTGATAACATACCGTATCTAGTCTGATAAATGAACAAGTCTACAGTCTATAGTCAGATAACATACAGTATCTAGTCTGATAACATACAGTATCTAGTCTGATAACATACAGTCTATAGCCAGATAACATACAGTATCTAGTCTGATAACATACAGTATCTAGTCTGATAACATACAGTCTATAGCCAGATAACATACAGTATCTAGTCAGATAAATGAACAAGTCTACAGTCTATAGCCAGATAACATACAGTCTATAGCCAGATAACATACAGTATCTAGTTTGATAACATACAGTATCTAGTCAGATAAATGAACAAGTCTACAGTCTATAGCCAGATAACATACAGTATCTAGTTTGATAACATACAGTATCTAGTCAGATAAATGAACAAGTCTACAGTCTATAGCCAGATAACATACAGTATCTAGTTTGATAACATACAGTATCTAGTCAGATAAATGAACAAGTCTACAGTATCTAGCCAGATAACATACAGTATCTAGTCAGATAAATGAACAAGTCTACAGCCTATAGTCAGATAACATACAGTATCTAGTCTGATAACATACAGTATCTAGTCTGATAACATACAGTATCTAGTCTGATAACATACAGTATCTAGTCTGATAACATACAGTATCTAGTCTGATAACATACAGTATCTAGTCTGATAACATACAGTATCTAGTCTGATAACATACAGTATCTAGTCTGATAACATACAGTATCTAGTCTGATAACATACAGTATCTAGTCTGATAACATACAGTATCTAGCCAGATAACATACAGTATCTAGTCTGATAACATACAGTATCTAGTCTGATAACATACAGTATCTAGTCTGATAACATACAGTCTATAGTCTGATAACATACAGTATCTAGTCTGATAACATACAGTATCTAGTCTGATAACATACAGTATCTAGTCAGATAACATACAGTATCTAGTCTGATAACATACAGTATCTAGTCTGATAACATACAGTATCTAGTCAGATAAATGAACAAGTCTATAGTCTATAGCCAGATAACATACAGTATCTAGTCTGATAACATACAGTATCTAGTCTGATAACATACAGTATCTAGTCTGATAACATACAGTATCTAGTCTGATAACATACAGCATCTAGTCTGATAAATGAACAAGCCTACAGTCTATAGTCAGATAACATACAGTATCTAGTCTGATAAATGAACAAGCCTACAGTCTATAGCCAGATAACATACAGTATCTAGTCTGATAACATACAGTATCTAGTCTGATAAATGAACAAGCCTACAGTCTATAGCCAGATAACATACAGTCTATAGCCAGATAACATACAGTATCTAGTCTGATAACATACAGTATCTAGTCTGATAACATACAGTATCTAGTCTGATAACATACAGTATCTAGTCTGATAACATACCGTATCTAGTCTGATAACATACAGTATCTAGTTTGATAACATACAGTATCTAGTCTGATAAATGAACAAGCCTACAGTCTATAGTCAGATAACATACAGTATCTAGTCTGATAACATACAGTATCTAGTCTGATAAATGAACAAGCCTACAGTCTATAGCCAGATAACATACAGTATCTAGTCTGATAACATACAGTATCTAGTCTGATAACATACAGTATCTAGTCTGATAACATACAGTATCTAGTCTGATAACATACAGTCTCTAGTCTGATAAATGAACAAGCCTACAGTCTATAGCCAGATAACATACAGTCTATAGCCAGATAACATACAGTATCTAGTCTGATAAATGAACAAGTCTATAGCCAGATAACATACAGTATCTAGTCTGATAACATACAATATCTAGTCAGATAACATACAATATCTAGTCAGATAACATACAGTATCTAGTCTGATAAATGAACAAGTCTACAGTCTATAGTCAGATAACATACAGTCTATAGCCAGATAACATACAGTATCTAGTCTGATAAATGAACAAGTCTACAGTCTATAGTCAGATAACATACAGTCTATAGTCTGATAACATACAGTATCTAGTCTGATAACATACAGTATCTAGCCAGATAACATACAGTATCTAGTCTGATAACATACAGTATCTAGTCTAATAAATGAACAAGTCTACAGTCTATAGTCAGATAACATACAGTCTATAGCCAGATAACATACAGTATCTAGTCTGATAAATGAACAAGTCTACAGTCTATAGTCAGATAACATACAGTCTATAGCCAGATAACATACAGTATCTAGCCAGATAACATACAGTATCTAGTCTGATAAATGAACAAGTCTACAGTCTATAGTCAGATAACATACAGTCTATAGCCAGATAACATACAGTATCTAGCCAGATAACATACAGTATCTAGTCAGATAACATACAGCATCTAGTCAGATAACATACAGTATCTAGTCTGATAAATGAACAAGTCTACAGTCTATAGTCAGATAACATACAGTCTATAGCCAGATAACATACAGTATCTAGTCTGATAACATACAGTATCTAGTCTGATAACATACAGTATCTAGTCTGATAACATACAGTATCTAGTCTGATAACATACAGTATCTAGTTTGATAAATGAACAAGTCTACAGTCTATAGTCAGATAACATACAGTCTATAGCCAGATAACATACAGTATCTAGTCTGATAACATACAGTCTATAGCCAGATAACATACAGTATCTAGTCTGATAACATACAGTATCTAGTCTGATAACATACAGTATCTAGTCTGATAACATACAGCATCTAGTCAGATAACATACAGTATCTAGTCTGATAAATGAACAAGCCTACAGTCTATAGTCAGATAACATACAGTATCTAGTCTGATAACATACAGTATCTAGTCTGATAACATACAGTATCTAGTCTGATAACATACAGTATCTAGTCAGATAACATACAGTATCTAGTCTGATAACATACAGTATCTAGTCTGATAACATAAGGTATCTAGTCTGATAACATACAGTATCTAGCCAGATAACATACAGTATCTAGCCTGATAACATACAGTATCTAGTCTGATAACATACAGTATCTAGCCAGATAACATACAGTATCTAGTCTGATAAATGAACAAGTCTATAGCCAGATAACATACAGTATCTAGTCTGATAACATACAGTATCTAGTCTGATAACATACAGTATCTAGTCTGATAAATGAACAAGCCTACAGTCTATAGTCAGATAACATACAGTCTATAGTCTGATAACATACAGTATCTAGTCTGATAAATGAACGAGTCTACAGTCTATAGTCAGATAACATACAGTCTATAGCCAGATAACATACAGTATCTAGTCTGATAACATACAGTATCTAGTCTGATAAATGAACAAGTCTATAGCCAGATAACATACAGTATCTAGTCTGATAAATGAACAAGTCTACAGTCTATAGTCAGATAACATACAGTATCTAGTCTGATAACATACAGTATCTAGTCAGATAAATGAACTAGTCTACAGTCTATAGTCAGATAACATACAGTCTATAGCCAGATAACATACAGTATCTAGTCTGATAACATACAGTATCTAGTCTGATAAATGAACAAGTCTACAGTCTATAGTCAGATAACATACAGTCTATAGCCAGATAACATACAGTATCTAGTCTGATAAATGAACAAGTCTACAGTCTATAGTCTGATAACATACAGTATCTAGTCTGATAACATACAGTATCTAGTCTGATAACATACAGTCTATAGCCAGATAACATACAGTATCTAGTCTGATAACATACAGTATCTAGTCTGATAACATACAGTATCTAGTCTGATAACATACAGTATCTAGTCTGATAACATACAGTATCTAGTCTGATAACATACAGTATCTAGTCTGATAACATACAGTCTATAGTCTGATAACATACAGTATCTAGTCTGATAACATACAGTCTATAGTCTGATAACATACAGTATCTAGTCTGATAACATACAGTATCTAGTCTGATAACATACAGTCTATAGCCAGATAACATACAGTATCTAGTCTGATAACATACAGTATCTAGTCTGATAACATACAGTATCTAGTCAGATAACATACAGTATCTAGTCTGATAACATACAGTATCTAGTCTGATAACATACAGTATCTAGTCTGATAAATGAACAAGTCTACAGTCTATAGTCAGATAACATACAGTATCTAGTCTGATAACATACAGTATCTAGTCTGATAACATACAGTATCTAGTCTGATAACATACAGTATCTAGTCTGATAACATACAGTATCTAGTCAGATAACATACAGTATCTAGTCTGATAACATACAGTATCTAGTCTGATAACATACAGTATCTAGTCTGATAACATACAGTATCTAGTCTGATAACATACAGTATCTAGTCTGATAACATACAGTATCTAGTCTGATAACATACAGTCTATAGTCTGATAACATACAGTATCTAGTCTGATAACATACAGTCTATAGTCTGATAACATACAGTATCTAGTCTGATAACATACAGTATCTAGTCTGATAACATACAGTCTATAGCCAGATAACATACAGTATCTAGTCTGATAACATACAGTATCTAGTCTGATAACATACAGTATCTAGTCTGATAACATACAGTATCTAGTCTGATAACATACAGTATCTAGTCAGATAAATGAACAAGTCTACAGCCTATAGTCTGATAACATACAGTATCTAGTCAGATAAATGAACAAGTCTACAGTCTATAGTCTGATAACATACAGTATCTAGTCTGATAACATACAGTATCTAGTCTGATAACATACAGTATCTAGTCAGATAACATACAGTATCTAGTCTGATAACATACAGTATCTAGCCAGATAACATACAGTATCTAGTCTGATAACATACAGTATCTAGTCTGATAACATACAGTATCTAGTCTGATAACATACCGTATCTAGTCTGATAACATACAGTATCTAGTCTGATAACATACAGTATCTAGTCTGATAACATACAGTATCTAGTCTGATAACATACAGTATCTAGTCTGATAACATACAGTATCTAGTCTGATAACATACAGTATCTAGCCAGATAACATACAGTATCTAGTCTGATAACATACAGTATCTAGTCTGATAACATACAGTATCTAGTCTGATAACATACAGTATCTAGTCTGATAACATACAGTATCTAGTCTGATAACATACAGTATCTAGCCAGATAACATACAGTATCTAGTCAGATAACATACAGTATCTAGTCTGATAACATACAGTATCTAGTCTGATAACATACAGTATCTAGCCAGATAACATACAGTATCTAGTCTGATAACATACAGTATCTAGTCTGATAACATACAGTATCTAGTCTGATAACATACAGTATCTAGCCAGATAACATACAGTATCTAGTCTGATAACATACAGATTCTTACAGATCTATATATATATGTTCATATCATGTTTCTTTATATCTCCCTAAAAGAAACCATGGCTTTATTGTGATGGTTTATATTCAATAGATGTATTAGACTTTAAATGTAGATGTTCCAAAGGCACGTATCAGAGGCCTGGAGATGCATACCAGGTTTATGTTCAGGGACGCCATCGTAGGTTACTGAACCAGCACTGTGACTGTATACCTGCATTGACTAAAGGGACGCCATCGTAGGCTACTGAACCAGCACTGTGACTGTATACCTGCATTGACTAAAAGGGACGCCATCGTAGGCTACTGAACCAGCACTGTGACTGTTTCCCTGCATTGACTAAAAGGGACGCCATCGTAGGCTACTGAACCAGTACTGTGACTGTATACCTGCATTGACTAAAAGGGACGCCATCGTAGGCTACTGAACCAGTACTGTGACTGTATACCTGCATTGACTAAAAGGGACGCCATCGTAGGCTACTGAACCAGTACTGTGACTGTATACCTGCATTGACTAAAAGGGACGCCATCGTAGGTTACTGAACCAGTACTGTGACTGTATACCTGCATTGACAAACGGGACGCCATCGTAAGGTACGTATTGGGACTTCCACATCAGGCGGCTGGCAGGCTTGGCAGGGGAGGGGGACTGGCGTGTCCCAAACACACTGTTGGTCTGCTGCTTGTGGAGCAGGAGGATGGTCTCCAGCTCTGTGTCGGTGTTACAGTAGCCGCGGTATGAGTCACCTATCTTCTGCTCCAGGAGACACAGAGAGAGGGGGGGAAGGAGAGAGACAGAGAGGGGGGAGAGAGAGAGAGAGAAGAGCGAGAGAGGGAGAGAGACAGAGAGAGACACAGAGAGAGAGGAAGAGTGAGAGAGGGGGGAGACAGAGAGAAAAGGGGGCGACAGAGAGGGGGGGAGAGAGAGAGACAGAGAGGGGAAAGACACAGAGAGGGGAGAGAGAGACAGGGGGAGAGGCACAGAGAGAGAGGAAGAGCGAGACAGGGGGGAGACAGAGAGAGAGGGGGGAGACACAGAGAGAGGGGAGAGACACCGAGAGAGAGGGGGGGAGACAGAGATAGACAGAGACAAGAAAGAGAGAGAAAAGGAGGAGAAGAAGAAATCAAAGAGTCAACATGGAGGACTGTTGAAGCCCTTCCTTCCCAGAAATGTGCAAAGCTATAAGCCTGAGGACGCTAACTATCACAAGCCTTTCCTGTTAGCATCCTCAGGCAACAGAGCTGTGTGTTAGGGTGTCAACGTGTGTTAGGGTGTCAACGTGTCTTAGGGAGTCATCTTGTCAACGTGTCTTAGGGTGTCAACGTGTGTTAGGGCGTCAACGTGTCTTAGGGCGTCAACGTGTCTTAGGGCGTCAACGTGTCTTAGGGCGTCAACGTGTCTTAGGGCGTCAACGTGTCTTAGGGCGTCTTAGGGCGTCAACGTGTCTTAGGGCGTCAACGTGTCTTAGGGCGTCAACGTGTCTTAGGGTGTCAACGTGTCTTAGGGTGTCAACGTGTCTTAGGGTGTCAACGTACCTTAAGGGAACATTTTGACATTTGCCATATGGTTAGTGAGAAAGCCCACATTGCAAATGTACGGTCCCTTACTAGACGTCTGCCAACGCTTCTAAAATTCGGGGACGGCGGTGGGCCGTGCAGCAGGGCCAGATCTTCCGGGAAGTCATAGAACGAAGTCTCTCTGACATTCGGTTTCCGTTTTATAACATTTTCAAATTTTTGTCATTTTTCCGCTGTCCCGGTCAATCCCACAAGAGGGCGAATGGAATCATATTGCAAATGTACAAAATATCACCAATCACGACGTGGCCTTTTATCCTAAATCGGAAAAGACTTCAAAGACGAAACTTGGTGAGCATAGGTTTGGCATAATGGGCAGTTTGCCCCAAACAGGATGGCGTCGAGGCCTCGACGGTTTTTGAGTTATGGCCATTTTTCTGGGATTAAAGGTCAAAAATGAAAATAGAGTGCTAATTTTACCGCTTCACGTCAAAGTAAATGAACCTACGGTGTCAGGAAAAAAAGAACCAGCGTAGAGACAGACACAGCCTGCAATAGTTACCTTTGTTCGAACTATTAAAGAACCGTCAGACCTAGAGTTCTGAAACGTTAGAAACCTGTTCTAGAGCTCAGGTCGATAGTGCGAGGTGAGTTATGTGGCTCTAGAAGGTTCTCGGATCGAGAAACAGCCTCATACATAACATGCAATAACTTGTGAAAATGAATTGAAGTTATTGCATCACGAAAATGACGACATTTAGAAATGTCCCAGAGTCGCAAGACTAGGTGCATTGCAACCGCCTCGGCCCATAGAGACGGACCCTAACGTTTCTGTCCGATAGCTCATTTAAGGACCCCGTAGCAACGCCCGGAAAATGTGAATTTTCAACACCAATTAAGGTCGCTACTCGGGCTCCAAATGACCTATCGAGCCGAAACTTGGTATTCGGGGTCGCCTCAGCTAGGCCTACACATAATGTCAGAACTGGACCCTCAGCTAGAACGCAAATGTGTGTTTTATGTTTTTATTATGGTTTGAACAGAAGGCGCTGTGAATTTTGGGCTAGCTCTGAAATATGTGATAGTTGGCTTCTAAACGAGTTGGAAAAAGTGGGTGTGGTGTCAGTTTGTATCAGTTTGGTGTCAGAATGATATCTAATTGACTGATGGTGACTTGCTGGCTGACTTTTGTCCATTTGCAATATGTTTAAACAGTGAGGTACCATCACCAAAGTGACATTCTGAAATCAACCCCAACGAGAGGAACCAGAATCACTGCCCAGCCATCCCGAGTTCATCGGGCCAGTCAATTTTGCATTCCTGCAGAATTTTTGAGCATGTCAAATTTGTGATGGTAAATGCCCATTGAATCATATTGCAAAGGCACAGTGCAATTGCAATATGATTCAACAGTGAAAAAACATCACCAAATGGACATGATGAAATCAACACAACGAGCGATGGAGAGGAACCACTATCACTGCCCGGCCATGCCAAGTTCATCAGGCCAGTCAATTTTGCGTTTCTGCAGTATTTTTGAGCATGTCAAATTCGTGATGGTAAATGCACATTGAAACATACTGCAAATACACAGCTGTGCAGCTGGTGATTGGAACGGGTTACCAGGAGACAAACTAGAATGGTCCAAACACACCAAGACAGTCGTGAAGAGGGCAGGACAAACCTATCCCCCCTCAGGAGACTGAAAGGATTTGGCATTGGTCCTCAGATCCTCAAAAGGTTCTACAGCTGCACCATCGAGAGCATCCTGACTGCTTGCATCACTGCCTCGTATGGCAACTGCTCGGCCTCTTACCGCAAGGCACTACCAAAGGGTATTCCGTACGGACCAGTACATCACTGGGGTCAAGCTTCCTGCCATGCAGGACTTCTATACCAGGCGGTGTCAGAGGAAAGCCCTAAAAATGGTCAAAGATTCCAGCCACCTTAGTCATAGACTGTTCTCTCTGCTACCGCACAGCAAGCGGTACCGGAGCGCCAAGTCTAGGTCCAAAAGGCATCTTAACAGCTTCTACCCCCAAGCCATAAGACTCCTGAACAGCTAATCAAACTATTTACATTGACCCCCCCCTTGTTACACTGCTGCTACTCACTGTTTATTATCTATGCATAGTCACTTTCCCCCTACCTACATGTACACTGCTGCTACTCACTGTTTATTATCTATGCATAGTCACTTTCCCCCTACCTACATGTACACTGCTGCTACTCACTGTTTATTATCTATGCAGTCACTTTACCCCCACCTACATGTACACTGCTGCTACTCACTGTTTATTATCTATGCATAGTCACTTTCCCCCTACCTACATGTACACTGCTGCTACTCTCTGTTTATTATCTATGCAGTCACTTTACCCCCACCTACATGTACACTGCTGCTACTCTCTGTTTATTATCTATGCATAGTCACTTTCCCCCTACCTACATGTACACTGCTGCTACTCTCTGTTTATTATCTATGCAGTCACTTTACCCCCACCTACATGTACAAATTACCTCGACTAACCTGTGTATAAAGTCTCGTTATTGTTATTTTATTGTTGCTCTTCTATTTTTTTTAAAACTTTAGTTTATTAATTAAATCTGTTCTTAATAACTCTTATTTTTCATAAAACGGCATTGTTGGTTAAGGGCTTGTCAGTAAGCATTTCACGGTAAGGTCTAGTGTTGTATTTGGCGCATGTGACAAATAAAATTAGATTTGATGTGTTAGAATGTGTTAGGTTGGGAGCAGTGTAATGCAGTTTAGTGTATGAAGCCTCAGGGCCCAGTTGGTAGACGTACCTCAGCATTAATGAAGCCTCAGGGCCCAGTTGGTAGACGTACCTCAGCATTACGTACCTCAGCATTATGAAGCCTCAGGGCCCAGTTGGGAGACGTACCTCAGCATTAATGAAGCCTCAGGGCCCAGTTGGTAGACGTACCTCAGCATTAATGAAGCCTCAGGGCCCAGTTGGGAGACGTACCTCAGCATTAATGAAGCCTCAGGGCCCAGTTGGTAGATGTACCTCAGCATTAATGAAGCCTCAGGGCCCAGTTGGTAGACGTACCTCAGCATTAATGAAGCCTCAGGGCCCAGTTGGTAGACGTACCTCAGGGCCCAGTTGGTAGACGTACCTCAGCATTAATGAAGCCTCAGGGCCCAGTTGGGGGCGTACCTCAGCATTAATGAAGCCCCAGGGCCCAGTTGGTAGACGTACCTCAGGGCCCAGTTGGGAGACGTACCTCAGGGCCCAGTTGGGAGACGTACCTCAGGGCCCAGTTGGGAGACGTACCTCAGCATTAATGA
The DNA here is from genome assembly GCF_034236695.1 of Oncorhynchus nerka. Taxonomy (NCBI): domain Eukaryota; kingdom Metazoa; phylum Chordata; class Actinopteri; order Salmoniformes; family Salmonidae; genus Oncorhynchus; species Oncorhynchus nerka. Next base: position 56,450,219 of record NC_088396.1, read on the forward strand.
AGCCTCAGGGCCCAGTTGGTAGACGTACCTCAGGGCCCAGTTGGGAGACGTACCTCAGCATTAATGAAGCCTCAGGGCCCAGTTGGGAGACGTACCTCAGGGCCCAGTTGGGAGACGTACCTCAGCATTATGAAGCCTCAGGGCCCAGTTGGTAGACGTACCTCAGGGCCCAGTTGGGAGACGCACCTCAGCATTAATGAAGCCTCAGGGCCCAGTTGGGAGACGTACCTCAGCATTATGAAGCCTCAGGGCCCAGTTGGTAGCGTGCCTCAGCATTATGAAGCCTCAGGGCCCAGTTGGGCATTAATGAAGCCGTAGTTGGTAGACCTCAGCATTATGAAGCCTCAGGGCCCAGTTGGGAGACGTACCTCAGCATTATGAAGCCTCAGGGCCCAGTTGGTAGAGGGCCCAGTTGGTAGATGTACCTCAGCATTATGAAGCCTCAGGGTTGGTAGACCATTAATGAAGCCTCAGGGCCCAGTTGGTAGACGTACCTCAGCATTAATGAAGCCTCAGGGCCCAGTTGGTAGACGACCTCAGCATTAATGAAGCCTCAGGGCCCAGTTGGTAGACGTACCTCAGCATTATGAAGCCTCAGGGCCCAGTTGGTAGACGTACCTCAGCATTATGAAGCCTCAGGGCCCAGTTGGGAGACGTACCTCAGCATTAATGAAGCCTCAGGGCCCAGTTGGTAGACGTACCTCAGCATTAATGAAGCCTCAGGGCCCAGTTGGTAGACGTACTCAGGAAGCCTCAGGGCCCAGTTGGTAGATGTACCTCAGCATACCTCAGCATTATGAAGCCTCAGGGCCCAGTTGGTAGACGTACCTCAGCATTAATGAAGCCTCAGGGCCCAGTTGGTAGGGCCCAGTTGGTAGACGTACCTCAGCATTAATGAAGCCTCAGGGCCCAGTTGGTAGACGTACCTCAGCATTAATGAAGCCTCAGGGCCCAGTTGGTAGACGTACCTCAGCATTAATGAAGCCTCAGGGCCCAGTTGGTAGACGTACCTCAGCATTGTGAAGCCTCAGGGCAGCATTAATGAAGCCTCAGGGCCCAGTTGGTAGACGTACCTCAGCATTAATGAAGCATTAATGAAGCCTCAGGGCCCAGTTGGTAGACGTACCTCAGCATTAATGAAGCCTCAGGGCCCAGTTGGTAGACGTACCTCAGCATTAATGAAGCCTCAGGGCCCAGTTGGTAGACGTACCTCAGCATTACCTCAGGGCCCAGTCAGCATTATGAAGCCTCAGGGCCCAGTTGGTAGACGTATGACCTCAGCATTAATGAAGCCTCAGGGCCCAGTTGGTAGAGAGCATTAATGAAGCCTCAGGGCCCAGTTGGTAGACAGCATTAATGAAGCCTCAGGGCCCAGTTGGTAGACCTCAGGGCCCAGTTGGTACGTTCTCAGCATTAATGAAGCATTGGTATGAAGTTGGGGGCGCCTCAGATCAGGGCCCAGCCTCAGGGCCCAGTTGGTAGACGTTACCTCAGCATTAATGAAGCCTCAGGGCCCAGTTGGTAGACGTACCTCAGCATTAATGAAGCCTCAGGGCCCAGTTGGTAGACGTACCTCAGCATTAATGAAGCCTCAGGGCCCAGTTGGTAGACGTACCTCAGCATTAATGAAGCCTCAGGGCCCAGTTGGTAGACGTACCTCAGCATTATGAAGCCTCAGGGCCCAGTTGGTAGACGTACCTCAGCATTAATGAAGCCTCCAGTTGGCCCAGGGCCCAGTTGGGAGATGCATTAATGAAGCCTCAGGGCCCAGTTGGTAGACGTACCTTGGTAGACAGCATTATGAAGTCCTCAGGGCCCAGTTGGTAGAAGCCTCAGGGCCCAGTTGGTAGACCTCAGCATTAATGAAGCCTCAGGGCCCAGTTGGGAGACATTAATGTACCCAGTTGGTAGAGACAGCATTAATGAAGCCTCAGGGCCCAGTTGGTAGACGTACCTCAGCATTAATGAAGCCTCAGGGCCCAGTTGGTAGACGTACCTCAGCATTATGAAGCCTCAGGGCCCAGTTGGGAGACGTACCTCAGCATTAATGAAGCCTCAGGGCCCAGTTGGGAGAGTTGGTATACGCATTATGAAGCCTCAGCATTGGTAGACGTGATTAGCCCCAGGGCCCAGTTGGTAGATGCATTAATGAAGCCTCAGGGCCCAGTTGGTAATGAAGCCTCAGGGCCCAGTTGGTAGACGAAGCCTCAGGGCCCAGTCAGCATTAATGAAGCCTCAGGGCCCAGTTGGTAGACGTACCTCAGCATTAATGAAGCCTCAGGGCCCAGTTGGGACGGCATTAATGAAGCCTCAGGGCCCAGTTGGTAGACGTGCACTCAGCATTAATGAAGCCTCAGGGCCCAGTTGGTAGACGTACCTCAGCATTAATGAAGCCTCAGGGCCCAGTTGGTAGACGTGCCTCAGATTAGAAGCCTCAGGGCCCAGTTGGTAGACGTACCTCAGCATTAATGAAGCCTCAGGGCCCAGTTGGGACGGCGTACCTCTTGGTAGATGTTAATGAAGCCTCAGGGCCCAGTTGGTAGACGTACCTTAATGAAGCCTCAGGGCCCAGTTGGGAGACGTACCTCAGCATTAATGAAGCCTCAGGGCCCAGTTGGTAGACGTAGCATTAATGAAGCCTCAGGGCCCAGTTGGTAGATGAAGCCTCTCAGGGCCCAGTTGGGAGACGTACCTCAGCATTTATGAAGCCTCAGGGCCCAGTTGGTAGACGCATTATGAAGCCTCAGCATTCAGCATTATGAAGCCTCAGGGCCCAGTTGGTAGACGTACCTCAGCATTTATGAAGCCTCAGGGCCCAGTTGGTAGACGTACCTCAGCATTATGAAGCCTCAGGGCCCAGTTGGTAGACGTACCTCAGCATTAATGAAGCCTCAGGGCCCAGTTGGGGGCGTACCTCAGCATTAATGAAGCCTCAGGGCCCAGTTGGTAGACGTACCTCAGGGCCCAGTTGGGAGACGTACCTCAGCATTAATGAAGCCTCAGGGCCCAGTTGGGAGACGTACCTCAGCATTATGAAGCCTCAGGGCCCAGTTGGTAGACGTACCTCAGCATTAATGAAGCCTCAGGGCCCAGTTGGGAGACGTACCTCAGCATTAATGAAGCCTCAGGGCCCAGTTGGTATACGTACCTCAGCATTATGAAGCCTCAGGGCCCAGTTGGGAGACGTACCTCAGCATTATGAAGCCTCAGGGCCCAGTTGGGAGACCCAGTTGGCCTCAGGGCCCAGTTGGTAGACGTACCTCAGCATTAATGAAGCCTCAGGGCCCAGTTGGGAGACGTACCTCAGCATTATGAAGCCTCAGGGCCCAGTTGGTAGACGGGCCCAGTACCTCAGCATTAATGAAGCCTCAGGGCCCAGTTGGGAGACGTACCTCAGCATTAATGAAGCCTCAGGGCCCAGTTGGTATACGTACCTCAGCATTATGAAGCCTCAGGGCCCAGTTGGGAGACGTACCTCAGCATTATGAAGCCTCAGGGCCCAGTTGGTAGACGTACCTCAGGGCCCAGTTGGGAGACGTACCTCAGGGCCCAGTTGGGAGACGTACCTCAGCATTAATGAAGCCTCAGGGCCCAGTTGGGAGACGTACCTCAGCATTAATGAAGCCTCAGGGCCCAGTTGGTAGACGTACCTCAGCATTAATGAAGCCTCAGGGCCCAGTTGGTAGACGTACCTCAGGGCCCAGTTGGTAGACGTACCTCAGCATTATGAAGCCTCAGGGCCCAGTTGGTAGACGTACCTCAGCATTAATGAAGCCCCAGGGCCCAGTTGGTAGACGTACCTCAGCATTAATGAAGCCTCAGGGCCCAGTTGGTAGACGTACCTCAGCATTATGAAGTCTCAGGGCCCAGTTGGTAGACGTACCTCAGCATTAATGAAGCCTCAGGGCCCAGTTGGTAGACGTACCTCAGCATTATGAAGCCCCAGGGCCCAGTTGGTAGACGTGCCTCAGGGCCCAGTTGGTAGACGTACCTCAGCATTAATGAAGCCTCAGGGCCCAGTTGGGAGACGTACCTCAGCATTAATGAAGCCTCAGGGCCCAGTTGGTAGACGTACCTCAGCATTAATGAAGCCTCAGGGCCCAGTTGGTAGACGTACCTCAGCATTAATGAAGCCCCAGGGCCCAGTTGGTAGACGTACCTCAGCATTACGTACCTCAGCATAATGAAGCCTCAGGGCCCAGTTGGGGGCGTTGGCTGGGAGAGGTTTCAGAGAGGTGAAACAGACCTGAGAGCTACACACAACACAACAGTAACATGGGGAGAGGGACAGTAACAGTTACAACTATTGTCAAACGAACCTAATATTCCTTAAACAGTTACTGAGTGTAACACTAAGAAGATGTCAGCCCACCTCTGTGCCGAGCTCTTAGCAGCAGCCGATGTTACTGTAGTCAAACTACCGCTGTCATCCGTAACAGCCGATGGTACTATAGTCAAACTACCGCTGTCATCCGTAACAGCCGATGGTACTATAGTCAAACTGCCTCTGTCATCCGTAACAGCCGATGGTACTATAGTCAAACTGCCTCTGTCATCCGTAACAGCCGATGGTACTGTAGTCAAACTGCCTCTGTCATCCGTAACAGCCGATGGTACTATAGTCAAACTGCCTCTGTCATCCGTAACAGCCGATGGTACTATAGTCAAACTGCCTCTGTCATCCGTAACAGCCGATGGTACTATAGTCAAACTGCCTCTGTCATCCGTAACAGCCGATGGTACTATAGTCAAACTACCTCTGTCATCCGTAACAGCCGATGGTACTATAGTCAAACTGCCTCTGTCATCCGTAACAGCCGATGGTACTATAGTCAAACTGCCTCTGTCATCCGTGTCATGGTACTATAGTCAAACTACCTCTGTCATCCGTAACAGCCGATGGTACTATAGTCAAACTGCCTCTGTCATCCGTAACAGTCGATGCTACTATAGTCAAACTGCCTCTGTCATCCGTAACAGCCGATGGTACTATAGTCAAACTGCCTCTGTCATCCGTAACAGCCGATGGTACTATAGTCAAACTGCCTCTGTCATCCGTAACAGCCGATGGTACTATAGTCAAACTGCCTCTGTCATCCGTAACAGCCGATGGTACTATAGTCAAACTGCCTCTGTCATCCGTAACAGCCGATGGTACTATAGTCAAACTGCCTCTGTCATCCGTAACAGCCAATGGTACTATAGTCAAACTGCCTCTGTCATCCGTAACAGCCGATGGTACTATAGTCAAACTGCCTCTGTCATCCGTAACAGCCGATGGTACTATAGTCAAACTGCCTCTGTCATCCGTAACAGCCGATGGTACTATAGTCAAACTGCCTCTGTCATCCGTAACAGCCGATGGTACTATAGTCAAACTGCCTCTGTCATCCGTAACAGCCGATGGTACTATAGTCAAACTGCCTCTGTCATCCGTAACAGCCGATGGTACTATAGTCAAACTGCCTCTGTCATCCGTAACAGCCGATGGTACTATAGTCAAACTGCCTCTGTCATCCGTAACAGCCGATGGTACTATAGTCAAACTGCCTCTGTCATCCGTAACAGCCGATGGTACTATAGTCAAACTGCCTCTGTCATCCGTAACAGCCGATGGTACTATAGTCAAACTGCCTCTGTCATCCGTAACAGCCGATGGTACTATAGTCAAACTGCCTCTGTCATCCGTAACAGCTGTTAACGTGATGGTGTGAAGCTCTTTCTCATCAGCAGTCTTCTCCCCCCCGAGGGATCCTAAACAGATCAGACAATCTCAACTTCATACACCAAACTATAGAAAGCACAGGAGGCTGGTGGCACCTTAATTGGGGAGGACTGGCTCATGGTAATGACCGGAGCGGAATTAGTGGAATGGGATCAAATACATCAAACACATTGGTCTCCATGGTTTCACGTCGGTCTCCATGGTTTCACGTCGGTCTCCATGGTTTCACGTCGGTCTCCATGGTTTCACGTCGGTCTCCATGGTTTCACGTCGGTCTCCATGGTTTCACGTTGGTCTCCATGGTTTCACGTTGGTCTCCATGGTTTCACGTTGGTCTCCATGGTTTCACGTTGGTCTCCATGGTTTCACGTTGGTCTCCAATGGTTTCACGTTGGTCTCCATGTGTTTGATGCCGTTCCAGACATTATTATGAGCCTTCCTCCCCTCACCAGCCTCCTCTGATAGAGATAGTGTTCTATTCAATTCTGTAACACCAAACACTGTACAAGGAATTTGAGCAATTTCTGTTAAAATTCCTTGACATTGTCTAACAAGAAATAGAATATAATAACTAATATATTTCCAGAGGGAACGTCAAAAATGCAGACTTCTGTTTGCCTGACGACTCATCCTGAATTTAATTCTGCTGGGGTGCACTATAATAGGGTGCACTATAATAGGGAATAGGGTGCACTATAATAGGGTGCACTATAATAGGGTGCACTATAATAGGGAATAGGGTGCACTATAATAGGGTGCACTATAATAGGGAATAGGGTGCACTATAATAGGGAATAGGGTGCACTATAATAGGGAATAGGGTGCACTATAATAGGGTGCACTATAATAGGGAATAGGGTGCACTATAATAGGGTGCACTATAATAGGGAATAGGGTGCACTATAATAGGGTGCACTATAATAGGGTGCACTATAATAGGGTGCACTATAATAGGGAATAGGGTGCACTATAATAGGGAATAGGGTGCACTATAATAGGGTGCACTATAATAGGGTGCACTATAATAGGGAGCACTATAATAGGGAATAGGGTGCACTATAATATGGTGCACTATAATAGGGTGCACTATAATAGGGTGCACTATAATAGGGTGCACTATAATAGGGAATAGGGTGCACTATAATAGGGTGCACTATAATAGGGAATAGGGTGCACTATAATAGGGTGCACTATAATAGGGAATAGGGTGCACTATAATAGGGTGCACTATAATAGGGAATAGGGTGCACTATAATAGGGTGCACTATAATAGGGAATAGGGTGCACTATAATAGGGAATAGGGTGCACTATAATAGGGTGCACTATAATAGGGAATAGGGTGCACTATAATAGGGTGCACTATAATAGGGTGCACTATAATAGGGTGCACTATAATAGGGTGCACTATAATAGGGAATAGGGTGCACTATAATAGGGTGCACTATAATAGGGAATAGGGTGCACTATAATAGGGTGCACTATAATAGGGAATAGGGTGCACTATAATAGGGTGCACTATAATAGGGAATAGGGTGCACTATAATAGGGTGCACTATAATAGGGAATAGGGTGCACTATAATAGGGAATAGGGTGCACTATAATAGGGAATAGGGTGCACTATAATAGGGAATAGGGTGCACTATAATAGGGAATAGGGTGCACTATAATAGGAATAGGGTGCACTATAATAGGGTGCACTATAATAGGGAATAGGGTGCACTATAATAGGGTGCACTATAATAGGGTGCACTATAATAGGGAATAGGGTGCACTATAATAGGGTGCACTATAATAGGGAATAGGGTGCACTATAATAGGGTGCACTATAATAGGGTGCACTATAATAGGGAATAGGGTGCACTATAATAGGGTGCACTATAATAGGGTGCACTATAATAGGGAATAGGGTGCACTATAATAGGGTGCACTATAATAGGGTGCACTATAATAGGGTGCACTATAATAGGGTGCACTATAATAGGGAATAGGGAGCACTATAATAGGGTGCACTATAATAGGGTGCACTATAATAGGGTGCACTATAATAGGGAATAGGGTGCACTATAATAGGGAATAGGGTGCACTATAATAGGGTGCACTATAATAGGGTGCACTATAATAGGGAATAGGGTGCACTATAATAGGGTGCACTATAATAGGGTGCACTATAATAGGGAATAGGGTGCACTATAATAGGGAATAGGGTGCACTATAATAGGGTGCACTATAATAGGGAATAGGGTGCACAATAATAGGGTGCACTATAATAGGGTGCACTATAATAGGGAATAGGGTGCACTATAATAGGGTGCACTATAATAGGGTGCACTATAATAGGGTGCACTATAATAGTAGGGTGCACTATAATAGGGAATAGGGTGCTGGTATCTGTAGAAGCAGGTGAGTTTCTGGTTAATAATACCTGTAGGGTCTATGATGTCCAGTAGGTGTCCTCTAGGAAGTAACACCTGAGCCCCTCCTAGCTGATTAGAGGGGATAACATACATCTCTCCGTTGTCTGACTGACTGGTCACTAGCACCTAGGGGAGCAAAGATGTTTAGGGTACACGAAGACCGTAAACCCAACAGTTCATAGGCTGTGTTTAAGAAGCATGGAACAAAAATGAATTGACTAGTCTAGCCTGATGCTGCCAGATGTGTTTGTGATGACTAGCCAACCAGGCTATAACAAGTTGGCTAGTCAGCATAAACACATCTGGGATCAACAGGGTACCATTTGGCAGCTGCCTGGACCTGATTCTATGCTCTTGTGAAACCCTCTCTACTCACCATGTGTTCACACTGTAGTGGCTGTCCATTCTGATCAAGTATGATAAACTCATCTGTCCGTGATGAGGTCTGTGTCTGGTCCTGTGTCTGTATCGCTGCCTGATTCTCTGTCTGCGACAGTATCAGCATTTCTGTCTTTGTCAGTTCCTCAAGTTTGATATCAGTGTGGACTAGTTCCCAGTTGTCTGGAGGAGCTAGGCTGTTGATAACAAGCAGCTCGGAGAACTGTGGCTTCGTCTCATTCTCTTCAGGCGCAGGTTCCCTGGGCTCCTGGAACACAATATAATACTTCACATGCATGTGATCATGCTAATTGCCATTGATTTTGGTATCCTGATATCTGCACTGTATTATTCTTTCTCAACACAAATCATTTTGAAACGTATAGGGTCAAGTCCCGCCGACTCCTAGGGTCAAGTCTCACAGATTCATAGGGTCAAGTCTCACCGACTCATAGGGTCAAGTCCCGCCGACTCCTAGGGTCAAGTCTCACTGACTCATAGGGTCAAGTCTCACCGACTCATAGGGTCAAGTCCCGCCGACTCCTAGGGTCAAGTCTCACCGACTCATAGGGTCAAGTCTCACCGACTCATAGGGTCAAGTCTCACCGACTCATAGGGTCAAGTCTCACTGACTCATAGGGTCAAGTCCCGCCGACTCCTAGGGTCAAGTCTCACCGACTCATAGGGTCAAGTCTCACAGATTCATAGGGTCAAGTCTCACCGACTCATAGGGTCAAGTCTCACCGACTCATAGGGTCAAGTCTCACCGACTCATAGGGTCAAGTCTCACCGACTCATAGGGTCAAGTCCCACCGACTCATAGGGTCAAGTCTCACCGACTCATAGGGTCAAGTCTCACCGACTCATAGGGTCAAGTCTCACCGACTCATAGGGTCAAGTCTCACCGACTCATAGGGTCAAGTCTCACCGACTCATAGGGTCAAGTCTCACCGACTCATAGGGTCAAGTCTCACCGACTCATAGGGTCAAGTCCAACCGACTCATAGGGTCAAGTCTCACCGACTCATAGGGTCAAGTCTCACCGACTCATAGGGTCAAGTCTCACCGACTCATAGGGTCAAGTCCTACCAACTCATAGGGTCAAGTCCCACCGACTCATAGGGTCAAGTCCCACCAACTCATAGGGTCAAGTCCCAACAACTCATAGGGTCAAATCCCACCTGTTGTGTTTCAGTGATATGAGACCCGTGGAGGACGGTGTGTTTGGGCTCATCCTCTTCAGTAGTCAGTGGAGGCTTTGAGTCCAGAGCATCCTCTTCCATAGCGCTCTCCTGCTCCTCCATCTCCCATGCAGACAGTCAGCTAACTAGCTACATACACAAACAAACATAACCCTATTAGAGTGACCAGGTACAGGTATTTAATTGGGTGCAAGTGTGTCGTCATCAATCAGTATTGTAATTGCAAATCCATTCATTGTCATTTTCAGAATAGTCACTGGATCTATAGATTGCTAGCTAGTTAACCATAAGGAAGACAGCTGGTGCATAGCAAGACGCTTTATTCAATGCTCGACTCTGGGGGCATTTCTACAAGAGTCGTTTGTGATTGTTTTGATTAATTGCAGGAGTAGAGTCTCCTAGTTACCCAAACAAATCATCATCCCTGGTCTTGGTCATAAAACATTCTTTAAAGCGCCATGTTGGATTAAAATGTCTGTATAGCAAGCTAGCTATCGTTAGCTTGTTTGGCTAGCCTAGCTAGTAAAGGAGAATTATCTAGTTGAGTCAAACAACTCTCATGATTTAAGGTAGTCTACCTCTTTACATAGCCCTCTCTAGTCTGACTGTGTAGCTACAGCGTTGTGGGTATAAGGGGGGACAAGGATTGGAAATTCAAAACGAGTCTACTCAACCTCGTCTTCGCCCAGACTTCTGCTCGCCTCGTTCTCAAACAACAAACGCGTTTTTTTTCTATTCATCCGACATGAAAAATATTTGATCCTCGCAGGACACCGTCGAAGGCATATTTTACTTCTGGTATTTTATATATTTTCACCACAGAGAGGCGCAATTTCCACCTCTTTCAGGAAGTGACGCCAGGGTTGCTGATTTCCACATAAAGAACATACAGAGAATGAACTGGTGGTGATGGTTGGAAGGGATACCGATTTTTGTAAAAGTTACGTTAAAGTCCGGTTCACACACATCGAGTTTCTGTTTTACAGCAGACTGGACTTGATTTCCACATAAATAATTAGCTAGTTAACGGAACCATTTGGGGAAAATCTTGCTACGCTACAATTCACCAATAAATATACTTTCTCCAGAGCACTACATTACATGACGTAAATACGAACATTAATTGTGTTATCAGCTAGTAATTTTGCTCCAGTGGAATTTAGAAGACAGCGGACAATGGTCCATGTATGGAGGTTCTGAGTATTGATGTTTTTCTGTTCTACTTGATAATTATTGCACCCACCTGGTGTCACAGCTCTACCAGTCCGTGATGGGAAGAATGGACATATTTTTATCTTCTTTTCTTTTCAAAAACTAACTGGTCACCAGACTACAGAAACTATAGCAATGGAGTAGCAATAACTATAACGCTAACAATGGGAATATGGCATGAGAGATTACAAAAAGAACAAAGTCAAACGGCTGTTAAGATTTCATTTTTTTAAAATGGTTTTCCTTTAAAAAAGCAGAAAACAACAAATAAGTGGAACTTTTAAGAGTGGAATCCTCGCTCACCTAATAATATAAAGTGGAACCCTCTCCCTTTGTCCTCTTCTCTCTGTCTCTATATTCCTTTACAATGTTCTGTAGCAAATAGAGAGGACCATACCCATCACATCTAACCCTATGACAATGAAGTCCCCATTTTGGGTCTGGGTTGGGAAGGTGTGAAACGCAGCTATTGCTTTTGTGCTATTGCCTCCTCGTGCCACGAAGGAGAAAACAATACCAACATTGAACTTGATTGAACCGATTCACGTTTGTCGACAAGATTAAATCTTAGCACTTGTCACACATCAGGCCTGAACAAAACATAGAAAACAGAGCAGGAAACAAACAATAGGAACAGTCAGACAGATACATTTCCTACCCTCCTATCCCACCTGCCCATATGAGGAGTTGTTCATAATAGTGATAACCCTTGGGATGAAACTATTCCTGAAGCGGTTTGTGTCATTCAGTTGTCTGATTTCTCCGACCTGATGGCTGATCAAAGCAGTGGTGGAGTGGGTGGTCTGGAGATCCTGTGGAGTGGATGGTCTGGGCTGGAGATCATGTGGAGTGGATGGTCTGGAGATCCTGTGGAGTGGATGGTCTGGAGATCATGTGGAGTGGATGGTCTGGAGATCATGTGGAGTGGATGGTCTGGAGATCATGTGGAGTGGATGGTCTGGAGATCATGTGGAGTGGATGGTCTGGAGATCATGTGGAGTGGATGGTCTGGAGATCCTGTGGAGTGGATGGTCTGGAGATCATGTGGAGTGGATGGTCTGGAGATCATGTGGAGTGGATGGTCTGGAGATCATGTGGAGTGGATGGTCTGGAGATCATGTGGAGTGGTGGAGTGGATGGTCTGGTCTGGAGATCATGTGGAGTGGATGGTCTGGTCTGGAGATCCTGTGGAGTGGATGGTCTGGGGATCCTGTGGAGTGGATGGTCTGGGGATCCTGTGGAGTGGATGGTCTGGAGATCATGTGGAGTGGGTGGTCTGGGCTGGAGATCATGTGGAGTGGGTGGTCTGGGCTGGAGATCATGTGGAGTGGTGGAGTGGATGGTCTGGGTGGTCTGGGCTGGAGATCATGTGGGTGGTGGTGGATGGTCTGGGATCATGTGGAGTGGTGGAGTGGATGGTCTGGGTGGTCTGGGCAGGAGATCATGTGGAGTGGATGGTCTGGGCTGGAGATCATGTGGAGTGGATGGTCTCGGCTGGAGATCATGTGGAGTGGATGGTCTCGGCTGGAGATCATGTGGAGTGGATGGTCTGGGCTGGAGATCATGTGGAGTGGATGGTCTGGAGATCATGTGGAGTGGATGGTCTGGAGATCCTGTGGAGTGGATGGTCTGGGGATCCTGTGGAGTGGATGGTCTGGGGATCCTGTGGAGTGGATGGTCTGGGTGGTCTGGGCAGGAGATCATGTGGAGTGGGTGGTCTGGAGATCATGTGGAGTGGTGGAGTGGATGGTCTGGGTGGTCTGGGCTGGAGATCATGTGGAGTGGTGGAGTGGATGGTCTGGAGATCATGTGGAGTGGTGGAGTGGATGGTCTGGGTGGTCTGGGCAGGAGATCATGTGGAGTGGATGGTCTTGGCTGGAGATCATGTGGAGTGGATGGTCTCGGCTGGAGATCATGTGGAGTGGATGGTCTCGGCTGGAGATCATGTGGAGTGGATGGTCTGGGCTGGAGATCATGTGGAGTGGATGGTCTGGAGATCATGTGGAGTGGATGGTCTGGAGATCCTGTGGAGTGGATGGTCTGGGTGGTCTGGGCTGGAGATCATGTGGAGTGGTGGAGTGGATGGTCTGGGCTGGAGATCATGTGGAGTGGTGGAGTGGTGGTCTGGAGATCATGGGAGTGGGATGGTCTGGGCTGGAGATCATGTGGAGTGGATGGTCTGGGCTGGAGATCATGTGGAGTGGATGGTCTGGGCTGGAGATCATGTGGGAGTGGATGGTCTGGGCTGGAGATCATGTGGAGTGGATGGTCTGGGCTGGAGATCATGTGGAGTGGGTGGTCTGGGCTGGAGATCAGATGTGGGTGGATGGTCTGGAGATCTGGAGATCAGATGTGGAGTGTGGATGGTCTGGAGGTCTCCTGTGGGAGTGGATGGTCTGGAGATCATGTGGAGTGGATGGTCTGGAGATCATGTGGAGTGGATGGTCTGGAGATCATGTCTGGAGATCCTGTGGATGGTCTGGTCTGGAGATCATGTGGAGTGGATGGTCTGGAGATCATGTGGAGTGGATGGTCTGGAGATCATGTGGAGTGGATGGTGGAGTGGATGGTCTGGTCTGGAGATCATGTGGAGTGGATGGTCTGGTCTGGAGATCCTGTGGAGTGGATGGTCTGGATGGTCTGGGGATCCTGTGGAGTGGATGGTCTGGGGATCCTGTGGAGTGGATGGTCTGGAGATCATGTGGAGTGGGTGGTCTGGGCTGGAGATCATGTGGAGTGGGTGGTCTGGGCTGGAGATCATGTGGAGTGGTGGATGGTGGATGGTCTGGGTGGAGATCATGTGGAGTGGTGGAGTGGATGGTCTGGAGATCATGTGGAGTGGTGGGTGGATGGTCTGGAGATCATGTGGAGTGGATGGTCTGGGCTGGAGATCATGTGGAGTGGATGGTCTGGGCTGGAGATCATGTGGAGTGGGTGGTCTGGGCTGGAGATCATGTGGAGTGGATGGTCTGGGCTGGAGATCATGTGGAGTGGATGGTCTGGGCTGGAGATCATGTGGAGTGGATGGTCTGGAGATCATGTGGAGTGGATGGTCTGGAGATCCTGTGGAGTGGGTGGTCTGGAGATCATGTGGAGTGGATGGTCTGGAGATCCTGTGGAGTGGATGGTCTGGAGATCATGTGGAGTGGATGGTCTGGAGATCTGGAGATCATGTGGAGTGGATGGTCTGGAGATCATGTGGAGTGGATGGTCTGGAGATCATGTGGAGTGGTGGAGTGGATGGTCTGGTCTGGAGATCATGGGAGTGGATGGTCTGGTCTGGAGGATCCTGTGGAGTGGATGGTCTGGATGGTCTGGGGATCCTGTGGTGGATGGTCTGGGGATCCTGTGGAGTGGATGGTCTGGAGATCATGTGGAGTGGGTGGTCTGGGCTGAGATCATGTGGAGTGGATGGTCTGGGCTGGAGATCATGTGGAGTGGTGGTCTGGGTGGTCTGGTCTGGGCTGGGCTGGAGATCATGTGGAGTGGTGGAGTGGATGGTCTGGTCTGGAGATCATGTGGAGTGGTGGAGTGGATGGTCTGGGTGGTCTGGGCAGGAGATCATGTGGAGTGGATGGTCTGGGCTGGAGATCATGTGGAGTGGATGGTCTCGGAGATCATGTGGAGTGGATGGTCTGGAAGATCATGTGGAGTGGATGGTCTGGGCTGGAGATCATGTGGAGTGGATGGTCTGGGCTGGAGATCATGTGGGTGGATGGTCTGGAGATCATGTGGAGTGGTGGTCTGGGCTGGAGATGGATGGTCTGGGCTGGAGATCATGTGGAGTGGATGGTCTGGAGATCCTGTGGAGTGGATGGTCTGGGTGGTCTGGGGATCCTGGGAGTGGATGGTCTGGAGATCCTGTGGAGTGGATGGTCTGGAGATCATGTGAGTGGGTGGTCTGGGCTGGAGATCATGTGGAGTGGGTGGTCTGGGCTGGAGATCATGTGGATGGTGGAGTGGATGGTCTGGGCTGGAGATCATGTGGAGTGGTGGAGTGGATGGTCTGGTCTGGAGATCATGTGGAGTGGTGGAGTGGATGGTCTGGGCTGGAGATCATGTGGAGTGGATGGTCTGGGCTGGAGATCATGTGGAGTGGATGGTCTGGGCTGGAGATCATGTGGAGTGGGTGGTCTGGGCTGGAGATCATGTGGAGTGGGTGGTCTGGGCTGGAGATCATGTGGAGTGGGTGGTCTGGGCTGGAGATCATGTGGTCTGGATGGTCTGGATGCTGGAGATCATTTGGAGTGGATGGTCTGGAGATCATGTGGAGTGGATGGTCTGGAGATCCTGTGGAGTGGATGGTCTGGGGGTCTGGGCAGATGGGTGGTCATCCTGTGGAGTGGATGGTCTGGGCTGGAGATCATGTGGAGTGGGTGGTCTGGGCTGGAGATCATGTGGAGTGGATGGTCTGGGCTGGGAGATCATGTGGAGTGGATGGATGGTCTGGGTGGTCCTGTGGGGATGGTCTGGAGATCATGTGGAGTGGTGGATGGTCTGGAGATCATGTGGAGTGGTGGAGTGGATGGTCTGGTGGTCTGGGCTGGAGATCATGTGGAGTGGATGGTCTGGGCTGGAGATCATGTGGAGTGGATGGTCTGGAGGAGATCATGTGGAGTGGATGGTCTCTGGAGATCATGTGGAGTGGATGGTCTGGGGGAGATCATGTGGAGTGGATGGTCTGGAGATCATGTGGAGTGGATGGTCTGGAGGATCTGGGAGTGGATGGTCTGGGGATCCTGTGGAGTGGATGGTCTGGGGATCCTGTGGAGTGGATGGTCTGGGTGGTCTGGGAGTTGGAGATCATGTGGAGTGGGTGGTCTGGAGATCATGGTGGTGGAGTGGATGGTCTGGGTGGTCTGGGCTGGAGATCATGTGGAGTGGTGGTGGATGGTCTGGAGATCATGTGGAGTGTGGAGTGGATGGTCTGGGTGGTCTGGGCAGGAGATCATGTGGAGTGGATGGTCTTGGCTGGAGATCATGTGGAGTGGATGGTCTCGGCTGGAGATCATGTGGAGTGGATGGTCTCGGCTGGAGATCATGTGGAGTGGATGGTCTGGGCTGGAGATCATGTGGAGTGGATGGTCTGGAGATCATGTGGAGTGGATGGTCTGGAGATCCTGTGGAGTGGATGGTCTGGGTGGTCTGGGCTGGAGATCATGTGGAGTGGTGGAGTGGATGGTCTGGGCTGGAGATCATGTGGAGTGGTGGAGTGGATGGTCTGGGCTGGAGATCATGTGGAGTGGATGGTCTGGGCTGGAGATCATGTGGAGTGGATGGTCTGGGCTGGAGATCATGTGGAGTGGGTGGTCTGGGCTGGAGATCATGTGGAGTGGATGGTCTGGGCTGGAGATCATGTGGAGTGGGTGGTCTGGGCTGGAGATCATGTGGAGTGGATGGTCTGGAGATCATGTGGAGTGGATGGTCTGGAGATCCTGTGGAGTGGGTGGTCTGGAGATCATGTGGAGTGGATGGTCTGGAGATCATGTGGAGTGGATGGTCTGGTCTGGAGATCATGTGGAGTGGATGGTCTGGAGATCATGTGGAGTGATGGTCTGGAGATCATGTGAGTGGTGGAGTGGATGGTCTGGTCTGGAGATCATGTGGAGTGGATGGTCTGGTCTGGAGATCCTGTGGAGTGGATGGTCTGGATGGTCTGGGGATCCTGTGGAGTGGATGGTCTGGGGATCCTGTGGAGTGGATGGTCTGGAGATCATGTGGAGTGGGTGGTCTGGGCTGGAGATCATGTGGAGTGGGTGGTCTGGGCTGGAGATCATGTGGAGTGGTGGAGTGGATGGTCTGGATGGTCTGGGCTGGAGATCATGTGGAGTGGTGGAGTGGTCTGGGCTGGAGATCATGTGGAGTGGTGGAGTGGATGGTCTGGAGTGGATGGTCTGGGCAGGAGATCATGTGGAGTGGATGGTCTGGGCTGGAGATCATGTGGAGTGGATGGTCTGGGCTGGAGATCATGTGGAGTGGATGGTCTGTGGCTGGAGATCATGTGGAGTGGATGGTCTGGGCTGGAGATCATGTGGAGTGGATGGTCTGGGCTGGAGATCATGTGGAGTGGATGG
>NC_088396.1:56467325-56534825 GCF_034236695.1 Oncorhynchus nerka
TCCAACAGTAATATCTAACTAAATGCTTGTGTTTCCAGCTCCAACAGTGTAGTAGTATCTAACTAAATGCTTGTGTTCCTAGCTCCAACAGTGCAGTAGTATCTAAATAAATGCTTGTGTTCCGAGCTCCAACAGTGCAGTAGTATCTAACTAAATGCTTGTGTTCCGAGCTCCAACAGTAATATCTAACTAAATGCTTGTGTTCCCAGCTCCAACAGTGCAGTAATATCTAACTAAATGCTTGTGTTCCTAGCTCCAACAGTACAGTAGTATCTAACTAAATGCTTGTGTTCCCAGCTCCAACAGTGTAGTAGTATCTAACTAAATGCTTGTGTTCCGAGCTCCAACAGTGTAGTAGTATCTAACTAAATGCTTGTGTTCCGAGCTCCAACAGTGCAGTAATATCTAACTAAATGCTTGTGTTCCTAGCTCCAACAGTAATATCTAACTAAATGCTTGTGTTCCTAGCTCCAACAGTGTAGTAGTATCTAACTAAATGCTTGTGTTCCTAGCTCCAACAGTGCAATAATATCGAACTAAATGCTTGTGTTCCGAGCTCCAACAGTAATATCTAACTAAATGCTTGTGTTCCTAGCTCCAACAGTGCAGTAATATCTAACTAAATGCTTGTGTTCCCAGCTCCAACAGTGTAGTAGTATCTAACTAAATGCTTGTGTTTCTAGCTCCAACAGTGCAGTAATATCTAACTAAATGCTTGTGTTTCTAGCTCCAACAGTGTAGTAGTATCTAACTAAATGCTTGTGTTCCTAGCTCCAACAGTGCAGTAATATCTAACTAAATGCTTGTGTTCCTAGCTCCAACAGTGCAGTAATATCTAACTAAATGCTTGTGTTCCCAGCTCCAACAGTGCAGTAGTATCTAACTAAATGCTTGTGTTTCTAGCTCCAACAGTGTAGTAGTATCTAACTAAATGCTTGTGTTCCTAGCTCCAACAGTGCAGTAATATCTAACTAAATGCTTGTGTTCCTAGCTCCAACAGTACAGTAGTATCTAACTAAATGCTTGTGTTCCGAGCTCCAACAGTGCAGTAATATCTAACTAAATGCTTGTGTTTCCAGCTCCAACAGTGTAGTAGTATGTAACTAAATGCTTGTGTTCCGAGCTCCAACAGTGCAGTAGTATCTAACTAAATGCTTGTGTTCCTAGCTCCAACAGTGTAGTAGTATCTAACTAAATGCTTGTGTTCCTAGCTCCAACAGTGCAGTAGTATCTAACTAAATGCTTGTGTTCCTAGCTCCAACAGTGCAGTAGTATCTAACTAAATGCTTGTGTTCCTAGCTCCAACAGTAATATCTAACTAAATGCTTGTGTTCCTAGCTCCAACAGTGCAGTAATATCTAACTAAATGCTTGTGTTCCTAGCTCCAACAGTGCAGTAGTATCTAACTAAATGCTTGTGTTCCTAGCTCCAACAGTGCAATAATATCGAACTAAATGCTTGTGTTCCTAGCTCCAACAGTGCAGTAATATCTAACTAAATGCTTGTGTTCCAGCTCCACACAGTAATATCTAACTAAATGCTTGTGTTCCTAGCTCCAACAGTGTAGTAGTATCTAACTAAATGCTTGTGTTCCTAGCTCCAACAGTAATATCTAACTAAATGCTTGTGTTCCAGTAATATCTAACTAAATGCTTGTGTTTCCAGCTCCAACAGTGCAGTAATATCTAACTAAATGCTTGTGTTTCCAGCTCCAACAGTGTAGTAGTATCTAACTAAATGCTTGTGTTCCTAGCTCCAACAGTGTAGTAATATCTAACTAAATGCTTGTGTTCCTAGCTCCAACAGTGTAGTAATATCTAACGAAATGCTTGTGTTTCTAGCTCCAACAGTGTAGTAGTATCTAACTAAATGCTTGTGTTCCTAGCTCCAACAGTGTAGTAGTATCTAACTAAATGCTTGTGTTCCCAGCTCCAACAGTGCAGTAATATCTAACTAAATGCTTGTGTTCTAGCTCCAACAGTGTAGTAGTATCTAACTAAATGCTTGTGTTCCTAGCTCCAACAGTGTAGTAGTATCTAACTAAATGCTTGTGTTCCCAGCTCCAACAGTGCAGTAGTATCTAACTAAATGCTTGTGTTTCCAGCTCCAACAGTGCAGTAATATCTAACTAAATGCTTGTGTTCCTAGCTCCAACAGTGTAGTAATATCTAACTAAATGCTTGTGTTCCGAGCTCCAACAGTGCAGTAGTATCTAACTAAATGCTTGTGTTCCTAGCTCCAACAGTGCAATATATCTAACTAAATGCTTGTGTTCCTAGTCTAACAGTGTAGTATATCTAACTAAATGCTTGTGTTCCTAGCTCCAACAGTGCAGTAATATCTAACTAAATGCTTGTGTTCCCAGCTCCAACAGTAGTAATATCTAACTAAATGCTTGTGTTCTTAGCTCCAACAGTGCAGTAATATCTAACTAAATGCTTGTGTTCCTAGCTCCAACAGTGTAGTAGTATCTAACTAAATGCTTGTGTTCCCTAGCTCCAACAGTGCAGTAATATCTAACTAAATGCTTGTGTTCCTAGCTCCAACAGTGCAGTAATATCTAACTAAATGCTTGTGTTCCCAGCTCCAACAGTGCAGTAGTATCTAACTAAATGCTTGTGTTCTAGCTCCAACAGTGCAGTAATATCTAACTAAATGCTTGTGTTCCTAGCTCCAACAGTGCAGTAATATCTAACTAAATGCTTGTGTTCCTAGCTCCAACAGTACAGTAGTATCTAACTAAATGCTTGTGTTCCTAGCTCCAACAGTGCAGTAATATCTAACTAAATGCTTGTGTTCCAGCTCCAACAGTGCAGTAGTATCTAACTAAATGCTTGTGTTCCTAGCTCCAACAGTGCAGTAGTATCTAACTAAATGCTTGTGTTCCTAGCTCCAACAGTGCAGTAATATCTAACTAAATGCTTGTGTTCCTAGCTCCAACAGTACAGTAGTATCTAACTAAATGCTTGTGTTCCTAGCTCCAACAGTGTAGTAATATCTAACTAAATGCTTGTGTTCCTAGCTCCAACACAGTAATATCTAACTAAATGCTTGTGTTCCAGCTCCAACAGTGCAGTAGTATCTAACTAAATGCTTGTGTTCCTAGCTCCAACAGTGCAGTAATATCTAACTAAATGCTTGTGTTCCTAGCTCCAACAGTGCAGTAGTATCTAACTAAATGCTTGTGTTCCTAGCTCCAACAGTGTAGTAGTATCTAACTAAATGCTTGTGTTCCTAGCTCCAACAGTAATATCTAACTAAATGCTTGTGTTCCTAGCTCCAACAGTAATATCTAACTAAATGCTTGTGTTCCTAGCTCCAACAGTAATATCTAACTAAATGCTTGTGTTTCTAGCTCCAACAGTAATATCTAACTAAATGCTTGTGTTCCTAGCTCCAACAGTGTAGTAGTATCTAACTAAATGCTTGTGTTCCTAGCTCCAACAGTAATATCTAACTAAATGCTTGTGTTCCTAGCTCCAACAGTAATATCTAACTAAATGCTTGTGTTTCCAGCTCCAACAGTGTAGTAATATCTAACTAAATGCTTGTGTTCCTAGCTCCAACAGTAATATCTAACTAAATGCTTGTGTTCCTAGCTCCAACAGTAATATCTAACTAAATGCTTGTGTTCCTAGCTCCAACAGTGCAGTAATATCTAACTAAATGCTTGTGTTCCTAGCTCCAACAGTGCAGTAATATCTAACTAAATGCTTGTGTTCCCAGCTCCAACAGTGTAGTAGTATCTAACTAAATGCTTGTGTTTCTAGCTCCAACAGTGCAGTAAAATCTAACAAAATGCTTGTGTTTCTAGCTCCAACAGTGTAGTAATATCTAACTAAATGCTTGTGTTCCTAGCTCCAACAGTGTAGTAGTATCTAACTAAATGCTTGTGTTCCCAGCTCCAACAGTGCAGTAGTATCTAACTAAATGCTTGTGTTTCTAGCTCCAACAGTGTAGTAGTATCTAACTAAATGCTTGTGTTCCTAGCTCCA
The DNA here is from genome assembly GCF_034236695.1 of Oncorhynchus nerka. Taxonomy (NCBI): domain Eukaryota; kingdom Metazoa; phylum Chordata; class Actinopteri; order Salmoniformes; family Salmonidae; genus Oncorhynchus; species Oncorhynchus nerka. Next base: position 56,471,321 of record NC_088396.1, read on the forward strand.
ACAGTGCAGTAATATCTAACTAAATGCTTGTGTTCCTAGCTCCAACAGTACAGTAGTATCTAACTAAATGCTTGTGTTCCCAGCTCCAACAGTGTAGTAGTATCTAACTAAATGCTTGTGTTCCGAGCTCCAACAGTAATATCTAACTAAATGCTTGTGTTTCCAGCTCCAACAGTGTAGTAGTATCTAACTAAATGCTTGTGTTCCTAGCTCCAACAGTGCAGTAGTATCTAACTAAATGCTTGTGTTCCGAGCTCCAACAGTGCAGTAGTATCTAACTAAATGCTTGTGTTCCGAGCTCCAACAGTAATATCTAACTAAATGCTTGTGTTCCCAGCTCCAACAGTGCAGTAATATCTAACTAAATGCTTGTGTTCCTAGCTCCAACAGTAATATCTAACTAAATGCTTGTGTTCCTAGCTCCAACAGTAATATCTAACTAAATGCTTGTGTTTCCAGCTCCAACAGTGCAGTAATATCTAACTAAATGCTTGTGTTCCTAGCTCCAACAGTGTAGTAGTATCTAACTAAATGCTTGTGTTCCTAGCTCCAACAGTAATATCTAACTAAATGCTTGTGTTCCTAGCTCCAACAGTGTAGTAATATCTAACTAAATGCGTGTGTTCCTAGCTCCAACAGTAGTATCTAACTAAATGCTTGTGTTCCTAGCTCCAACAGTGTAGTAATATCTAACTAAATGCTTGTGTTCCTAGCTCCAACAGTGCAGTAATATCTAACTAAATGCTTGTGTTCCTAGCTCCAACAGTGCAGTAGTATCTAACTAAATGCTTGTGTTCCTAGCTCCAACAGTGCAGTAATATCTAACTAAATGCTTGTGTTTCTAGCTCCAACAGTGTAGTAGTATCTAACTAAGTGCTTGTGTTTCTAGCTCCAACAGTGCAGTAATATCTAACTAAATGCTTGTGTTTCTAGCTCCAACAGTGTAGTAGTATCTAACTAAATGCTTGTGTTTCTAGCTCCAACAGTGCAGTAATATCTAACTAAATGCTTGTGTTTCTAGCTCCAACAGTGTAGTAGTATCTAACTAAATGCGTGTGTTTCTAGCTCCAACAGTGCAGTAATATCTAACTAAATGCTTGTGTTTCTAGCTCCAACAGTGCAGTAATATCTAACTAAATGCTTGTGTTTCTAGCTCCAACAGTGTAGTAGTATCTAACTAAATGCTTGTGTTTCTAGCTCCAACAGTGTAGTAGTATCTAACTAAATGCTTGTGTTTCTAGCTCCAACAGTGCAGTAATATCTAACTAAATGCTTGTGTTTCTAGCTCCAACAGTGCAGTAATATCTAACTAAATGATTGTGTTCCTAGCTCCAACAGTGCAGTAATATCTAACTAAATGCTTGTGTTCCTAGCTCCAACAGTGCAGTAGTATCTAACTAAATGCTTGTGTTCCCAGCTCCAACAGTGCAGTAGTATCTAACTAAATGCTTGTGTTCCTAGCTCCAACAGTAATATCTAACTAAATGCTTGTGTTTCCAGCTCCAACAGTGCAGTAATATCTAACTAAATGCTTGTGTTCCTAGCTCCAACAGTGCAGTAATATCTAACTAAATGCTTGTGTTCCCAGCTCCAACAGTAATATCTAACTAAATGCTTGTGTTCCTAGCTCCAACAGTAATATCTAACTAAATGCTTGTGTTCCTAGCTCCAACAGTAATATCTAACTAAATGCTTGTGTTCCTAGCTCCAACAGTAATATCTAACTAAATGCTTGTGTTCCTAGCTCCAACAGTGCAGTAATATCTAACTAAATGCTTGTGTTCCCAGCTCCAACAGTGCAGTAGTATCTAACTAAATGCTTGTGTTCCTAGCTCCAACAGTGCAGTAATATCTAACTAAATGCTTGTGTTCCCAGCTCCAACAGTGTAGTAGTATCTAACTAAATGCTTGTGTTCCTAGCTCCAACAGTGCAGTAATATCTAACTAAATGCTTGTGTTCCTAGCTCCAACAGTGCAGTAGTATCTAACTAAATGCTTGTGTTCCTAGCTCCAACAGTGCAGTAATATCTAACTAAATGCTTGTGTTTCTAGCTCCAACAGTGTAGTAGTATCTAACTAAATGCTTGTGTTCCTAGCTCCAACAGTGCAGTAATATCTAACTAAATGCTTGTGTTCTAGCTCCAACAGTACAGTAGTATCTAACTAAATGCTTGTGTTCCTAGCTCCAACAGTGCAGTAATATCTAACTAAATGCTTGTGTTTCTAGCTCCAACAGTGTAGTAGTATCTAACTAAATGCTTGTGTTCTAGCTCCAACAGTGCAGTAATATCTAACTAAATGCTTGTGTTCCTAGCTCCAACAGTGCAGTAATATCTAACTAAATGCTTGTGTTCCTAGCTCCAACAGTGTAGTAGTATCTAACTAAATGCTTGTGTTTCTAGCTCCAACAGTGTAGTAGTATCTAACTAAATGCTTGTGTTCCTAGCTCCAACAGTGCAGTAATATCTAACTAAATGCTTGTGTTCCTAGCTCCAACAGTGCAGTAATATCTAACTAAATGCTTGTGTTCCTAGCTCCAACAGTGCAGTAGTATCTAACTAAATGCTTGTGTTCCTAGCTCCAACAGTGCAGTAATATCTAACTAAATGCTTGTGTTCCCAGCTCCAACAGTGCAGTAATATCTAACTAAATGCTTGTGTTCCTAGCTCCAACAGTAATATCTAACTAAATGCTTGTGTTCCTAGCTCCAACAGTAATATCTAACTAAATGCTTGTGTTTCCAGCTCCAACAGTGCAGTAATATCTAACTAAATGCTTGTGTTTCTAGCTCCAAACAGTAATATCTAACTAAATGCTTGTGTTCCTAGCTCCAACAGTGCAGTAATATCTAACTAAATGCTTGTGTTCCTAGCTCCAAACAGTAATATCTAACTAAATGCTTGTGTTCCTAGCTCCAAAGTGCAGTAATATCTAACTAAATGCTTGTGTTCCTAGCTCCAACAGTAATATCTAACTAAATGCTTGTGTTCCTAGCTCCAACAGTGCAGTAATATCTAACTAAATGCTTGTGTTCCTAGCTCCAACAGTGCAGTAATATCTAACTAAATGCTTGTGTTCCTAGCTCCAACACAGTAGTATCTAACTAAATGCTTGTGTTTCCAGCTCCAACAGTGCAGTAATATCTAACTAAATGCTTGTGTTCCTAGCTCCAACAGTAGTATATCTAACTAAATGCTTGTGTTTCTAGCTCCAACAGTGCAGTAGTATCTAACTAAATGCTTGTGTTCCGAGCTCCAACAGTAATATCTAACTAAATGCTTGTGTTCCCAGCTCCAACAGTGCAGTAATATCTAACTAAATGCTTGTGTTTCCAGCTCCAACAGTGCAGTAATATCTAACTAAATGCTTGTGTTCCTAGCTCCAACAGTGCAGTATATCTAACTAAATGCTTGTGTTCCTAGCTCCAACAGTGCAGTAATATCTAACTAAATGCTTGTGTTCCTAGCTCCAACAGTGTAGTAGTATCTAACTAAATGCTTGTGTTCCTAGCTCCAACAGTGCAGTAATATCTAACTAAATGCTTGTGTTCCTAGCTCCAACAGTGTAGTAGTATCTAACTAAATGCTTGTGTTCCTAGCTCCAACAGTGCAGTAATATCTAACTAAATGCTTGTGTTCCTAGCTCCAACAGTGTAGTAGTATCTAACTAAATGCTTGTGTTTCCTAGCTCCAACAGTGCAGTAGTATCTAACTAAATGCTTGTGTTTCTAGCTCCAACAGTGTAGTAGTATCTAACTAAATGCTTGTGTTCCTAGCTCCAACAGTGTAGTAGTATCTAACTAAATGCTTGTGTTCCCAGCTCCAACAGTGCAGTAGTATCTAACTAAATGCTTGTGTTTCTAGCTCCAACAGTGTAGTAGTATCTAACTAAATGCTTGTGTTCCTAGCTCCAACAGTGTAGTAGTATCTAACTAAATGCTTGTGTTCCTAGCTCCAACAGTGCAGTAGTATCTAACTAAATGCTTGTGTTCCTAGCTCCAACAGTAATATCTAACTAAATGCTTGTGTTCCTAGCTCCAACAGTGTAGTAGTATCTAACTAAATGCTTGTGTTCCTAGCTCCAACAGTGCAGTAATATCTAACTAAATGCTTGTGTTAGCTCCAACAGTAATATCTAACTAAATGCTTGTGTTCTAAGCTCCAACAGTGCAGTAATATCTAACTAAATGCTTGTGTTCCCAGCTCCAACAGTGCAGTAAGTATCTAACTAAATGCTTGTGTTTCTAGCTCCAACACAGTAATATCTAACTAAATGCTTGTGTTTCTAGCTCCACAGTGTAGTAGTATCTAACTAAATGCTTGTGTTTCCAGCTCCAACAGTGCAGTAATATCTAACTAAATGCTTGTGTTCCTAGCTCCAACAGTGCAGTAGTATCTAACTAAATGCTTGTGTTCCTAGCTCCAACAGTGCAGTAATATCTAACTAAATGCTTGTGTTTCTAGCTCCAACAGTGTAGTAATATCTAACTAAATGCTTGTGTTCCTAGCTCCAACAGTGTAGTAGTATCTAACTAAATGCTTGTGTTCCTAGCTCCACAGTACAGTAATATCTAACTAAATGCTTGTGTTCCTAGCTCCAACACAGTAATATCTAACTAAATGCTTGTGTTCCCAGCTCCAACAGTGCAGTAATATCTAACTAAATGCTTGTGTTTCCAGCTCCAAATAGTAATATGTAACTAAATGCTTGTGTTCCAGCTCAACAACAGTAATATCTAACTAAATGCTTGTGTTTCCAGCTCCAACAGTGTAGTAGTATCTAACTAAATGCTTGTGTTCCTAGCTCCAACAGTGCAGTAGTATCTAACTAAATGCTTGTGTTCCCTAGCTCCAACAGTGCAGTAGTATCAACTAAATGCTTGTGTTTCCAGCTCCAACAGTGTAGTAGTATCTAACTAAATGCTTGTGTTCCTAGCTCCAACAGTAGTATCTAACTAAATGCTTGTGTTCCTAGCTCCAACAGTGTAGTAATATCTAACTAAATGCTTGTGTTCCTAGCTCCACACAGTAATATCTAACTAAATGCTTGTGTTCCTAGCTCCAACAGTGCAGTAGTATCTAACTAAATGCTTGTGTTCCTAGCTCCAACAGTGCAGTAATATCTAACTAAATGCTTGTGTTTCTAGCTCCAACAGTAATATCTAACTAAATGCTTGTGTTTCAGCTCCAACACAGTAATATCTAACTAAATGATTGTGTTTCTAGCTCCAACAGTGTAGTAGTATCTAACTAAATGCTTGTGTTCCTAGCTCCAACAGTGCAGTAATATCTAACTAAATGCTTGTGTTTCTAGCTCCACACAGTAATATCTAACTAAATGCTTGTGTCTCCTAGCTCCAACAGTGTAGTAATATCTAACTAAATGCTTGTGTTCTAAGCTCCTTTCTTCTTGCCCAGTTTACAGTAGTATCTAACTAAATGCTTGTGTTTAGCTCCAACAGTGTAGTATTTATCTAACTAAATGCTTCTTGTTCCTAGCTCCAACAGTGCAGTAATATCTAACTAAATGCTTGTGTCCCTAGCTCCAACAGTGCAGCTAGCTATCTAACTAAATGCTTGTGTTCCGATTAGCTCACAACTATTACACTCAACTTCTAACTAAATGCTTGTGTGTTAGCTAGCTCCAACAGTGTAGCTGTATCCCTCTAAATAATTGTGTTCCTAGTCCAACAGTGTGTAGTTTTATATCTAACTAAATAGGAGACTCTGTGTTCCAACAGCTCCAACAGTGCAACAGAATCTAACTCAACAATGCTTGTGTTCCTAGCTCCACTTCCAGTATCATTTTATTTCTAACTAAATGCTTGTTTGATCCTAGCTCCAACAGTAGCAGCTAATATCTATCAAAATGCTTGTGTTCCTAGCTCCAACAGTAATATCTAGCAACTAAATGCTTGTGTTCCTAGCTCCAACAGTAATATCTACATTTTACTAAATGCTTGTGTTTCTTCCCAACAGTGCAGTAAGCCTAACTAAATACCTTGTGTTCCTACTCCAACAGTGTATAGTATCTAACTAAATGCTTGTGTTCCTAGCTCCAACAGTCCGTAGTATCTAACTAAATGCTTTGTTCCTAGCTCTTGTGTAGCCTGTCAATATCTGTCTAAATCCTTGTCTTCCTCTCTGCCAACAGTACAAAGTCCCAATATCTAACTAAGCCCTAATCTGGTTCCCAGCTCACACCCAGTGTTCAGTAGTATCTAATCTAAAGGCTTCATCTTCCTATGTCTCCCTCCACAGTTCTTCTAACTGAAATGCATGGTTCACTCCAGAACAGTAATATCTAACTAAATGCTTCTTGCCTCCCAGTTCTCCAACGAGAGTGCAGTAATCCTCATCTAACTAAATCTTGTTTCCTAGCTCCAACAGTTAATATCTAAACTAAATGCTTGTGTTCCTAGCTTCCAACAGACCAGCTATCTAACTAAATGCTTGTGTTTCCCAGCTCCAACAGTGCAGTAATATCTAACTAAATGCTTGTGTTCCTAGCTCCAACAGTGTAGTAGTATCTAACTAAATGCTTGTGAGCTGCCTCAACAGTAATATCTAACTCTTGCTTGACCTTCCTACTCCAGTCCAGTAATATCGAACTCATCTTTGCTAGATGTGTTCTTCCACCAACCAGTAGTATCTAACTAAATGCTTGTGTTCCTAGCTCCCACGCTCTCAGTAACATCTAACTAAATGCTTGTGTTCGCGCCTCCAACAGTGCAGTAATATCTAACTAAATGCTTCCTCTTTCCTAGTCTCCCTCAGTCAGTTCTACCTCTCTCCTAAATGCTTGTGTTCCTCCCCCTTTCTGCATCCTTTGACAGTAATGTCTAACTCCAAATGCTTGTGTTCCTCCCCTCCCCCTCCGTAGTAGTATCTAACTCAAGTGCTTGTGTTTCTAGCTCCAACAGTGCAGCTAAAATCACCACTCTCTAACTAAATGCTTGTCTTCCTAGCTCCAACAGTGTAGTAGTATCTAACTAAATGCTGCTCCACTTTCTACCCTCCAACAGTGCAGTAAAATCTAACAAAATGCTTGTGACAACACCTAGCTCCAACATGTAGTAGTATCTAACTAAATGCTTGTGTTCCACTCCAACAGTGCTTCCTAGTATCTAACTAAATGCTTGTGTTCCCAGCTCCAACAGTGCATCTCCCTAGTATCTAACTAAATGCTTGTGTTTCTAGCTCCAACAGTGACCAGTAGTATCTAACTAAATCTTGTGTTCCTAACTGCCCAACAGTGCAGTAATATCTCTTCTCCAGAATGCTTGTGTTCCTACCTCCAACAGTACAGTAGTCATCTAACTAAATGCTTGTGTTCCGAGCTCCAACAGTAATGCATCTAACTAAATGCTTGTGTTTCCATGCTCCAACAGTGTAGTAGTTTCTAACTAAATGCTTGTATCATCAGTTCCTCTGCTCTTCCTCTCCCCTAGTATCTAACTGAAATGCTTGTGTTCCGAGCTCCAACAGTGCAGTAGTATCTAACTCCTCTGCCATGCTTGTGTTCCGAGCTCCACACAGTAATATCTAACTAAATCACTTGCTCTGTTCTTCCAGCTCCAACATGCAGTAATATCTAGCTAAATGCTTGTGTTCCCCCTCTGATGAACAGTAATATCTAACTAAATGCTTGTGTTCCCTAGCTCCAACAGTAATACCACCTAACTAAATGCTTGTGCTCTCAGCTCCCAATGAGTGCCCCCCAGTAATATCTAACTAAATGCTTGTGTTCCTAGCTCCAACAGTGTAGTAGTATCTAACTAAATGCTTGTGTTCCTAGCTCCAACAGTAATATCTAACTAAATGCTTGTGTTCCTAGCTCCAACAGTGCAGTAATATCTAACTAAATCCGTCTGTGTTCCTAGCTCCAACAGTGCATTAAACCCTATCTAACTAAATGCTTGTGTTCCAGCTCCAACAGTAATATCTAACTAAATGCTTGTGTTCCCTAGAACAGTGCAGTAATATCTAACTAAATGCTTGTGTTCCTAGCTCCAACAGTGCAGTAATATCTAACTAAATGCTCTGTGGCCCTACACTCAAACAAGGGCACTGCAGTAATATCTAACTAAATGCTTGTGTTTCTAGAATCCAACAGTGCAGCCCAGTCAAAAGTATCTAACTAAATGCTTGTGGAACAAACTCCCTAGCTCCAACAGCGCAGTAATATCTAACTAAATGCCTGTGTTTCTAGAATACCCAACAGGATAAAGTAGTATCTAACTAAATGCTTGTGTTGCCTACTGTTCCACAGTGCAGTAATATCTAACTAAATGCTTGTGTTTCTAGCTCCAACAGTGCAGTAGTATCTAACTAAATGCTTGTGTTTCTAGCTCCAACAGTGCAGTAATATCTAACTAAATGCTTGTGTTTCTAGCTCCAAACAGTAATATCTAACTAAATGCTTGTGTTTCTAGCTCCAACAGTGTAGTAGTATCTAACTAAATGCTTGTGTTCCTAGCTCCAACAGTGTAGTAATATCTAACTAAATGCTTGTGTTTCTAGCTCCAACAGTGCAGTAATATCTAACTAAATGCTTGTGTTCCTAGCTCCAACAGTGCAGTAATATCTAACTAAATGCTTGTGTTCCTAGCTCCAACAGTGCAGTAATATCTAACTAAATGCTTGTGTTCCTAGCTCCAACAGTGCAGTAATATCTAACTAAATGCTTGTGTTCCCAGCTCCAACAGTGCAGTAGTATCTAACTAAATGCTTGTGTTCCTAGCTCCAACAGTAGTATCTAACTAAATGCTTGTGTTCCTAGCTCCAACAGTAATATCTAACTAAATGCTTGTGTTTCCAGCTCCAACAGTGCAGTAATATCTAACTAAATGCTTGTGTTCCTAGCTCCAACACAGTAATATCTAACTAAATGCTTGTGTTTCTAGCTCCAACAGTGCAGTAATATCTAACTAAATGCTTGTGTTCCTAGCTCCAACACAGTAATATCTAACTAAATGCTTGTGTTCCTAGCTCCAACAACAGTAATATCTAACTAAATGCTTGTGTTCCTAGCTCCACACAGTAATATCTAACTAAATGCTTGTGTTCCTAGCTCCAACAGTGCAGTAGTATCTAACTAAATGCTTGTGTTCCTAGCTCCAACAGTGCAGTAGTATCTAACTAAATGCTTGTGTTCCTAGCTCCAACAGTGCAGTAGTATCTAACTAAATGCTTGTGTTCCTAGCTCCAACAGTGCAGTAATATCTAACTAAATGCTTGTGTTCCTAGCTCCAACAGTGCAGTATATCTAACTAAATGCTTGTGTTCCTAGCTCAACAGTGCAGTAATATCTAACTAAATGCTTGTGTTCCTAGCTCCAACAGTGCAGTAAGTATCTAACTAAATGCTTGTGTTCCTAGCTCCAACAGTGCAGTAATATCTAACTAAATGCTTGTGTTCCTAGCTCCAACAGTGTAGTAATATCTAACTAAATGCTTGTGTTCCTAGCTCCAACAGTGCAGTAATATCTAACTAAATGCTTGTGTTTCCAGCTCCAACAGTGCAGTAATATCTAACTAAATGCTTGTGTTCCTAGCTCCAACAGTAGTAATATCTAACTAAATGCTTGTGTTCCTAGCTCCAACAGTGTAGTAATATCTAACTAAATGCTTGTGTTCCTAGCTCCAACAGTGCAGTAATATCTAACTAAATGCTTGTGTTCCCAGCTCCAACAGTGCAGTAGTATCTAACTAAATGCTTGTGTTCCTAGCTCCAACAGTGCAGTAATATCTAACTAAATGCTTGTGTTCCCAGCTCCAACAGTGTAGTAGTATCTAACTAAATGCTTGTGTTCCTAGCTCCAACAGTGTAGTAGTATCTAACTAAATGCTTGTGTTCCTAGCTCCAACAGTGTAGTAGTATCTAACTAAATGCTTGTGTTCCCAGCTCCAACAGTGCAGTAGTATCTAACTAAATGCTTGTGTTTCTAGCTCCAACAGTGTAGTAGTATCTAACTAAATGCTTGTGTTCCTAGCTCCAACAGTGCAGTAATATCTAACTAAATGCTTGTGTTCCTAGCTCCAACAGTACAGTAGTATCTAACTAAATGCTTGTGTTCCCAGCTCCAACAGTGTAGTAGTATCTAACTAAATGCTTGTGTTCCGAGCTCCAACAGTGTAGTAGTATCTAACTAAATGCTTGTGTTCCGAGCTCCAACAGTGCAGTAATATCTAACTAAATGCTTGTGTTCCTAGCTCCAACAGTAGTATCTAACTAAATGCTTGTGTTCCTAGCTCCAACAGTGCAGTAGTATCTAACTAAATGCTTGTGTTCCTAGCTCCAACAGTGCAGTAATATCTAACTAAATGCTTGTGTTCCTAGCTCCAACACAGTAATATCTAACTAAATGCTTGTGTTCCTAGCTCCAACAGTGCAGTAGTATCTAACTAAATGCTTGTGTTCCCAGCTCCAACAGTGTAGTAGTATCTAACTAAATGCTTGTGTTCCTAGCTCCAACAGTGCAGTAATATCTAACTAAATGCTTGTGTTCCTAGCTCCAACAGTGTAGTAGTATCTAACTAAATGCTTGTGTTCCTAGCTCCAACAGTGCAGTAATATCTAACTAAATGCTTGTGTTCCTAGCTCCAACAGTGCAGTAATATCTAACTAAATGCTTGTGTTCCTAGCTCCAACAGTGCAGTAGTATCTAACTAAATGCTTGTGTTCTAGCTCCAACAGTGTAGTAGTATCTAACTAAATGCTTGTGTTCCTAGCTCCAACAGTGCAGTAATATCTAACTAAATGCTTGTGTTCCTAGCTCCAACAGTACAGTAATATCTAACTAAATGCTTGTGTTCCTAGCTCCAACAGTGTAGTATATCTAACTAAATGCTTGTGTTCCTAGCTCCAACAGTGCAGTAATATCTAACTAAATGCTTGTGTTTCTAGCTCCAACAGTGTAGTAATATCTAACTAAATGCTTGTGTTTCCTAGCTCCAACAGTGCAGTAATATCTAACTAAATGCTTGTGTTCCTAGCTCCAACAGTGTAGTAGTATCTAACTAAATGCTTGTGTTCCTAGCTCCAACAGTGCAGTAATATCTAACTAAATGCTTGTGTTCCTAGCTCCAACAGTGTAGTAGTATCTAACTAAATGCTTGTGTTCCTAGCTCCAACAGTAATATCTAACTAAATGCTTGTGTTCCTAGCTCCAACAGTGCAGTAATATCTAACTAAATGCTTGTGTTCCTAGCTCCAACAGTAATATCTAACTAAATGCTTGTGTTCCTAGCTCCAACAGTGTAGTAGTATCTAACTAAATGCTTGTGTTCCTAGCTCCAACAGTAATATCTAACTAAATGCTTGTGTTCCTAGCTCCAACAGTAATATCTAACTAAATGCTTGTGTTCCCAGCTCCAACAGTGTAGTAGTATCTAACTAAATGCTTGTGTTCCTAGCTCCAACAGTAATATCTAACTAAATGCTTGTGTTTCTAGCTCCAACAGTAATATCTAACTAAATGCTTGTGTTCCTAGCTCCAACAGTGTAGTAGTATCTAACTAAATGCTTGTGTTCCTAGCTCCACAGTGCAGTAATATCTAACTAAATGCTTGTGTTCCTAGCTCCAACAACAGTAATATCTAACTAAATGCTTGTGTTTCTAGCTCCAACAGTGCAGTAATATCTAACTAAATGCTTGTGTTCCTAGCTCCAACAGTGCAGTAATATCTAACTAAATGCTTGTGTTCCTAGCTCCAACAGTGCAGTAATATCTAACTAAATGCTTGTGTTCCTAGCTCCAACAGTGCAGTAATATCTAACTAAATGCTTGTGTTCCTAGCTCCAACAGTAATATCTAACTAAATGCTTGTGTTCCTAGCTCCAACAGTGCAGTAGTATCTAACTAAATGCTTGTGTTCCTAGCTCCAACAGTGCAGTAATATCTAACTAAATGCTTGTGTTCCTAGCTCCAACAGTAATATCTAACTAAATGCTTGTGTTCCTAGCTCCAACAGTGCAGTAATATCTAACTAAATGCTTGTGTTCCCAGCTCCAACAGTAATATCTAACTAAATGCTTGTGTTTCTAGCTCCAACAGTGTAGTAGTATCTAACTAAATGCTTGTGTTCCTAGCTCCAACAGTGCAGTAGTATCTAACTAAATGCTTGTGTTCCCAGCTCCAACAGTGCAGTAGTATCTAACTAAATGCTTGTGTTCCTAGCTCCAACAGTGCAGTAATATCTAACTAAATGCTTGTGTTCCTAGCTCCAACAGTAGTAGTATCTAACTAAATGCTTGTGTTCTTAGCTCCAACAGTGCAGTATATCTAACTAAATGCTTGTGTTCCGAGCTCCAACAGTAATATCTAACTAAATGCTTGTGTTCCTAGCTCCAACAGTGCAGTAATATCTAACTAAATGCTTGTGTTCCTAGCTCCAACAGTGCAGTAGTATCTAACTAAATGCTTGTGTTCCTAGCTCCAACAGTGCAATAATATCGAACTAAATGCTTGTGTTCCTAGCTCCAACAGTGCAGTAATATCTAACTAAATGCTTGTGTTTCCAGCTCCAACAGTGTAGTAGTATCTAACTAAATGCTTGTGTTCCTAGCTCCAACAGTGTAGTAATATCTAACTAAATGCTTGTGTTCCTAGCTCCAACAGTGTAGTAATATCTAACGAAATGCTTGTGTTTCTAGCTCCAACAGTGTAGTAGTATCTAACTAAATGCTTGTGTTCCTAGCTCCAACAGTAATATCTAACTAAATGCTTGTGTTCCTAGCTCCAACAGTGTAGTAGTATCTAACTAAATGCTTGTGTTCCTAGCTCCAACAGTAATATCTAACTAAATGCTTGTGTTCCTAGCTCCAACAGTGTAGTAATATCTAACTAAATGCGTGTGTTCCTAGCTCCAACAGTAGTATCTAACTAAATGCTTGTGTTCCTAGCTCCAACAGTGTAGTAATATCTAACTAAATGCTTGTGTTCCTAGCTCCAACAGTGCAGTAGTATCTAACTAAATGCTTGTGTTCCTAGCTCCAACAGTGCAGTAATATCTAACTAAATGCTTGTGTTTCTAGCTCCAACAGTGTAGTAGTATCTAACTAAATGCTTGTGTTTCTAGCTCCAACAGTGCAGTAATATCTAACTAAATGCTTGTGTTTCTAGCTCCAACAGTGTAGTAGTATCTAACTAAATGCTTGTGTTTCTAGCTCCAACAGTGCAGTAATATCTAACTAAATGCTTGTGTTTCTAGCTCCAACAGTGTAGTAGTATCTAACTAAATGCTTGTGTTCCTAGCTCCAACAGTGCAGTAATATCTAACTAAATGCTTGTGTTTCTAGCTCCAACAGTGCAGTAATATCTAACTAAATGCTTGTGTTTCTAGCTCCAACAGTGCAGTAATATCTAACTAAATGCTTGTGTTTCTAGCTCCAACAGTGTAGTAGTATCTAACTAAATGCTTGTGTTTCTAGCTCCAACAGTGTAGTAGTATCTAACTAAATGCGTGTGTTTCTAGCTCCAACAGTGCAGTAATATCTAACTAAATGCTTGTGTTTCTAGCTCCAACAGTGCAGTAATATCTAACTAAATGCTTGTGTTCCTAGCTCCAACAGTGCAGTAATATCTAACTAAATGCTTGTGTTCCTAGCTCCAACAGTGCAGTAGTATCTAACTAAATGCTTGTGTTCCCAGCTCCAACAGTGCAGTAGTATCTAACTAAATGCTTGTGTTCCAGCTCAACAACAGTAATATCTAACTAAATGCTTGTGTTCCTAGCTCCAACAGTAATATCTAACTAAATGCTTGTGTTTCCAGCTCCAACAGTGCAGTAATATCTAACTAAATGCTTGTGTTCCTAGCTCCAACAGTAATATCTAACTAAATGCTTGTGTTTCCAGCTCCAACAGTGCAGTAATATCTAACTAAATGCTTGTGTTCCTAGCTCCAACAGTAATATCTAACTAAATGCTTGTGTTCCTAGCTCCAACAGTAATATCTAACTAAATGCTTGTGTTCCTAGCTCCAACAGTGCAGTAATATCTAACTAAATGCTTGTGTTCCTAGCTCCAACAGTGCAGTAATATCTAACTAAATGATTGTGTTCCCAGCTCCAACAGTGTAGTAGTATCTAACTAAATGCTTGTGTTTCTAGCTCCAACAGTGCAGTAATATCTAACTAAATGCTTGTGTTTCTAGCTCCAACAGTGTAGTAGTATCTAACTAAATGCTTGTGTTCCTAGCTCCAACAGTGTAGTAGTATCTAACTAAATGCTTGTGTTCCCAGCTCCAACAGTGCAGTAGTATCTAACTAAATGCTTGTGTTTCTAGCTCCAACAGTGTAGTAGTATCTAACTAAATGCTTGTGTTCCTAGCTCCAACAGTGCAGTAATATCTAACTAAATGCTTGTGTTCCTAGCTCCAACAGTACAGTAGTATCTAACTAAATGCTTGTGTTCCCAGCTCCAACAGTGTAGTAGTATCTAACTAAATGCTTGTGTTCCGAGCTCCAACAGTAATATCTAACTAAATGCTTGTGTTTCCAGCTCCAACAGTGTAGTAGTATCTAACTAAATGCTTGTGTTCCTAGCTCCAACAGTGCAGTAGTATCTAACTAAATGCTTGTGTTCCTAGCTCCAACAGTGCAGTAGTATCTAACTAAATGCTTGTGTTTCTAGCTCCAACAGTGCAGTAATATCTAACTAAATGCTTGTGTTCCCAGCTCCAACAGTGCAGTAATATCTAACTAAATGCTTGTGTTCCTAGCTCCAACAGTAATATCTAACTAAATGCTTGTGTTCCTAGCTCCAACAGTGTAGTAGTATCTAACTAAATGCTTGTGTTCCTAGCTCCAACAGTAATATCTAACTAAATGCTTGTGTTTCCAGCTCCAACAGTGCAGTAATATCTAACTAAATGCTTGTGTTCCTAGCTCCAACAGTGTAGTAGTATCTAACTAAATGCTTGTGTTCCTAGCTCCAACAGTAATATCTAACTAAATGCTTGTGTTCCTAGCTCCAACAGTGTAGTAATATCTAACTAAATGCGTGTGTTCCTAGCTCCAACAGTAGTATCTAACTAAATGCTTGTGTTCCTAGCTCCAACAGTGTAGTAATATCTAACTAAATGCTTGTGTTCCTAGCTCCAACAGTGCAGTAATATCTAACTAAATGCTTGTGTTCCTAGCTCCAACAGTGCAGTAGTATCTAACTAAATGCTTGTGTTCCTAGCTCCAACAGTGCAGTAATATCTAACTAAATGCTTGTGTTTCTAGCTCCAACAGTGTAGTAGTATCTAACTAAATGCTTGTGTTTCTAGCTCCAACAGTGCAGTA
This sequence comes from Oncorhynchus nerka, assembly GCF_034236695.1. NCBI lineage: Eukaryota > Metazoa > Chordata > Actinopteri > Salmoniformes > Salmonidae > Oncorhynchus > Oncorhynchus nerka. Next base: position 56,486,613 of record NC_088396.1, read on the forward strand.
ATATCTAACTAAATGCTTGTGTTTCTAGCTCCAACAGTGTAGTAGTATCTAACTAAATGCTTGTGTTTCTAGCTCCAACAGTGCAGTAATATCTAACTAAATGCTTGTGTTTCTAGCTCCAACAGTGTAGAAGTATCTAACTAAATGCGTGTGTTTCTAGCTCCAACAGTGCAGTAATATCTAACTAAATGCTTGTGTTTCTAGCTCCAACAGTGCAGTAATATCTAACTAAATGCTTGTGTTTCTAGCTCCAACAGTGTAGTAGTATCTAACTAAATGCTTGTGTTTCTAGCTCCAACAGTGTAGTAGTATCTAACTAAATGCGTGTGTTTCTAGCTCCAACAGTGCAGTAATATCTAACTAAATGCTTGTGTTTCTAGCTCCAACAGTGCAGTAATATCTAACTAAATGCTTGTGTTCCTAGCTCCAACAGTGCAGTAATATCTAACTAAATGCTTGTGTTCCTAGCTCCAACAGTGCAGTAGTATCTAACTAAATGCTTGTGTTCCCAGCTCCAACAGTGCAGTAGTATCTAACTAAATGCTTGTGTTCCTAGCTCCAACAGTAATATCTAACTAAATGCTTGTGTTCCTAGCTCCAACAGTAATATCTAACTAAATGCTTGTGTTCCTAGCTCCAACAGTAATATCTAACTAAATGCTTGTGTTCCTAGCTCCAACAGTAATATCTAACTAAATGCTTGTGTTCCTAGCTCCAACAGTGCAGTAATATCTAACTAAATGCTTGTGTTCCTAGCTCCAACAGTGCAGTAATATCTAACTAAATGCTTGTGTTCCTAGCTCCAACAGTGCAGTAATATCTAACTAAATGCTTGTGTTCCTAGCTCCAACAGTGCAGTAGTATCTAACTAAATGCTTGTGTTCCCAGCTCCAACAGTGCAGTAGTATCTAACTAAATGCATGTGTTCCGAGCTCCAACAGTAATATCTAACTAAATGCTTGTGTTCCTAGCTCCAACAGTAATATCTAACTAAATGCTTGTGTTTCCAGCTCCAACAGTGCAGTAATATCTAACTAAATGCTTGTGTTCCTAGCTCCAACAGTAATATCTAACTAAATGCTTGTGTTTCCAGCTCCAACAGTGCAGTAATATCTAACTAAATGCTTGTGTTCCTAGCTCCAACAGTAATATCTAACTAAATGCTTGTGTTCCTAGCTCCAACAGTGCAGTAATATCTAACTAAATGCTTGTGTTCCTAGCTCCAACAGTGCAGTAATATCTAACTAAATGCTTGTGTTCCCAGCTCCAACAGTGTAGTAGTATCTAACTAAATGCTTGTGTTCCTAGCTCCAACAGTGCAGTAATATCTAACTAAATGCTTGTGTTCCCAGCTCCAACAGTGTAGTAGTATCTAACTAAATGCTTGTGTTCCTAGCTCCAACAGTGTAGTAGTATCTAACTAAATGCTTGTGTTCCTAGCTCCAACAGTGTAGTAGTATCTAACTAAATGCTTGTGTTCCCAGCTCCAACAGTGCAGTAGTATCTAACTAAATGCTTGTGTTTCTAGCTCCAACAGTGTAGTAGTATCTAACTAAATGCTTGTGTTCCTAGCTCCAACAGTGCAGTAATATCTAACTAAATGCTTGTGTTCCTAGCTCCAACAGTACAGTAGTATCTAACTAAATGCTTGTGTTCCCAGCTCCAACAGTGTAGTAGTATCTAACTAAATGCTTGTGTTCCGAGCTCCAACAGTGCAGTAATATCTAACTAAATGCTTGTGTTCCTAGCTCCAACAGTAATATCTAACTAAATGCTTGTGTTCCTAGCTCCAACAGTGCAGTAGTATCTAACTAAATGCTTGTGTTCCTAGCTCCAACAGTGCAGTAATATCTAACTAAATGCTTGTGTTCCTAGCTCCAACAGTAATATCTAACTAAATGCTTGTGTTCCTAGCTCCAACAGTGCAGTAATATCTAACTAAATGCTTGTGTTCCCAGCTCCAACAGTGTAGTAGTATCTAACTAAATGCTTGTGTTTCTAGCTCCAACAGTGCAGTAATATCTAACTAAATGCTTGTGTTTCTAGCTCCAACAGTGTAGTAGTATCTAACTAAATGCTTGTGTTCCTAGCTCCAACAGTGCAGTAATATCTAACTAAATGCTTGTGTTCCTAGCTCCAACAGTGCAGTAATATCTAACTAAATGCTTGTGTTCCCAGCTCCAACAGTACAGTAGTATCTAACTAAATGCTTGTGTTTCTAGCTCCAACAGTGTAGTAGTATCTAACTAAATGCTTGTGTTCCTAGCTCCAACAGTGCAGTAATATCTAACTAAATGCTTGTGTTCCTAGCTCCAACAGTACAGTAGTATCTAACTAAATGCTTGTGTTCCTAGCTCCAACAGTGCAGTAATATCTAACTAAATGCTTGTGTTCCTAGCTCCAACAGTGCAGTAATATCTAACTAAATGCTTGTGTTCCCAGCTCCAACAGTGTAGTAGTATCTAACTAAATGCTTGTGTTTCTAGCTCCAACAGTGCAGTAATATCTAACTAAATGCTTGTGTTTCTAGCTCCAACAGTGTAGTAGTATCTAACTAAATGCTTGTGTTCCTAGCTCCAACAGTGTAGTAGTATCTAACTAAATGCTTGTGTTCCCAGCTCCAACAGTGCAGTAGTATCTAACTAAATGCTTGTGTTTCTAGCTCCAACAGTGTAGTAGTATCTAACTAAATGCTTGTGTTCCTAGCTCCAACAGTGCAGTAATATCTAACTAAATGCTTGTGTTCCTAGCTCCAACAGTGCAGTAGTATCTAACTAAATGCTTGTGTTCCCAGCTCCAACAGTGTAGTAGTATCTAACTAAATGCTTGTGTTCCGAGCTCCAACAGTAATATCTAACTAAATGCTTGTGTTTCCAGCTCCAACAGTGTAGTAGTATCTAACTAAATGCTTGTGTTCCTAGCTCCAACAGTGCAGTAGTATCTAACTAAATGCTTGTGTTCCTAGCTCCAACAGTGCAGTAGTATCTAACTAAATGCTTGTGTTCCTAGCTCCAACAGTAATATCTAACTAAATGCTTGTGTTCCCAGCTCCAACAGTGCAGTAATATCTAACTAAATGCTTGTGTTCCTAGCTCCAACAGTAATATCTAACTAAATGCTTGTGTTCCTAGCTCCAACAGTGTAGTAATATCTAACTAAATGCTTGTGTTCCTAGCTCCAACAGTGTAGTAGTATCTAACTAAATGCTTGTGTTCCTAGCTCCAACAGTGCAGTAATATCTAACTAAATGCTTGTGTTCCTAGCTCCAACAGTGTAGTAGTATCTAACTAAATGCTTGTGTTCCTAGCTCCAACAGTAGTATCTAACTAAATGCTTGTGTTCCTAGCTCCAACAGTGTAGTAATATCTAACTAAATGCTTGTGTTCCTAGCTCCAACAGTGCAGTAATATCTAACTAAATGCTTGTGTTCCTAGCTCCAACAGTGCAGTAGTATCTAACTAAATGCTTGTGTTCCTAGCTCCAACAGTGCAGTAATATCTAACTAAATGCTTGTGTTCCTAGCTCCAACAGTGTAGTAGTATCTAACTAAATGCTTGTGTTCCTAGCTCCAACAGTGCAGTAATATCTAACTAAATGCTTGTGTTTCTAGCTCCAACAGTGTAGTAGTATCTAACTAAATGCTTGTGTTCCTAGCTCCAACAGTGCAGTAATATCTAACTAAATGCTTGTGTTTCTAGCTCCAACAGTGTAGTAGTATCTAACTAAATGCTTGTGTTTCTAGCTCCAACAGTGCAGTAATATCTAACTAAATGCTTGTGTTTCTAGCTCCAACAGTGTAGTAATATCTAACTAAATGCTTGTGTTTCTAGCTCCAACAGTGCAGTAATATCTAACTAAATGCTTGTGTTTCTAGCTCCAACAGTGTAGTAATATCTAACTAAATGCTTGTGTTTCTAGCTCCAACAGTGCAGTAATATCTAACTAAATGCTTGTGTTCTAGCTCCAACAGTGCAGTAATATCTAACTAAATGCTTGTGTTCCTAGCTCCAACAGTGCAGTAGTATCTAACTAAATGCTTGTGTTTCTAGCTCCAACAGTGCAGTAATATCTAACTAAATGCTTGTGTTCCTAGCTCCAACAGTGCAGTAATATCTAACTAAATGCTTGTGTTTCCAGCTCCAACAGTGCAGTAATATCTAACTAAATGCTTGTGTTCCTAGCTCCAACACAGTAATATCTAACTAAATGCTTGTGTTCCAGCTCCAACAGTGCAGTAATATCTAACTAAATGCTTGTGTTCCTAGCTCCAAACAGTAATATCTAACTAAATGCTTGTGTTTCTAGCTCCAACAGTAATATCTAACTAAATGCTTGTGTTCCTAGCTCCAAACAGTAATATCTAACTAAATGCTTGTGTTTCTAGCTCCAACAGTGCAGTAATATCTAACTAAATGCTTGTGTTCCTAGCTCCAACACAGTAATATCTAACTAAATGCTTGTGTTTCCAGCTCCAACAGTGCAGTAATATCTAACTAAATGCTTGTGTTCCTAGCTCCAAACAGTAATATCTAACTAAATGCTTGTGTTTCTAGCTCCAACAGTGCAGTAATATCTAACTAAATGCTTGTGTTCCTAGCTCCAACAGTGCAGTAATATCTAACTAAATGCTTGTGTTCCTAGCTCCAACAGTGCAGTAATATCTAACTAAATGCTTGTGTTCCTAGCTCCAACAGTGCAGTAATATCTAACTAAATGCTTGTGTTCCTAGCTCCAACAGTGCAGTAATATCTAACTAAATGCTTGTGTTCCTAGCTCCAACAGTGCAGTAGTATCTAACTAAATGCTTGTGTTCCCAGCTCCAACAGTGCAGTAGTATCTAACTAAATGCTTGTGTTCCTAGCTCCAACAGTAATATCTAACTAAATGCTTGTGTTCCTAGCTCCAACAGTAATATCTAACTAAATGCTTGTGTTTCCAGCTCCAACAGTGCAGTAATATCTAACTAAATGCTTGTGTTCCTAGCTCCAACAGTAATATCTAACTAAATGCTTGTGTTCCTAGCTCCAACAGTGCAGTAATATCTAACTAAATGCTTGTGTTCCTAGCTCCAAGCGTGCAGTAATATCTAACTAAATGCTTGTGTTCCCAGCTCCAACAGTGTAGTAGTATCTAACTAAATGCTTGTGTTCCTAGCTCCAACAGTGCAGTAATATCTAACTAAATGCTTGTGTTCCCAGCTCCAACAGTGCAGTAATATCTAACTAAATGCTTGTGTTCCTAGCTCCAACAGTGTAGTAGTATCTAACTAAATGCTTGTGTTCCTAGCTCCAACAGTGCAGTAATATCTAACTAAATGCTTGTGTTCCTAGCTCCAACAGTAATATCTAACTAAATGCTTGTGTTCCTAGCTCCAACAGCAGTAATATCTAACTAAATGCTTGTGTTCCTAGCTCCAAGCGTGCAGTAATATCTAACTAAATGCTTGTGTTCCCAGCTCCAACAGTGTAGTATCTAACTAAATGCTTGTGTTCCTAGCTCCAACAGTGCAGTAATATCTAACTAAATGCTTGTGTTCCCAGCTCCAACAGTGTAGTAGTATCTAACTAAATGCTTGTGTTCCTAGCTCCAACAGTGTAGTAGTATCTAACTAAATGCTTGTGTTCCTAGCTCCAACAGTGTAGTAGTATCTAACTAAATGCTTGTGTTCCCAGCTCCAACAGTGCAGTAGTATCTAACTAAATGCTTGTGTTTCTAGCTCCAACAGTGCAGTAGTATCTAACTAAATGCTTGTGTTCCTAGCTCCAACAGTGCAGTAATATCTAACTAAATGCTTGTGTTCCTAGCTCCAACAGTGCAGTAGTATCTAACTAAATGCTTGTGTTCCCAGCTCCAACAGTGTAGTAGTATCTAACTAAATGCTTGTGTTCCTAGCTCCAACAGTGTAGTAGTATCTAACTAAATGCTTGTGTTCCTAGCTCCAACAGTGCAGTAATATCTAACTAAATGCTTGTGTTCCTAGCTCCAACAGTGCAGTAATATCTAACTAAATGCTTGTGTTCCTAGCTCCAACAGTGTAGTAGTATCTAACTAAATGCTTGTGTTCCTAGCTCCAACAGTGCAGTAATATCTAACTAAATGCTTGTGTTCCTAGCTCCAACAACAGTAATATCTAACTAAATGCTTGTGTTCCTAGCTCCAACAGTGCAGTAATATCTAACTAAATGCTTGTGTTCCCAGCTCCAACAGTGTAATATCTAACTAAATGCTTGTGTTTCTAGCTCCAACAGTGCAGTAATATCTAACTAAATGCTTGTGTTTCCTAGCTCCAACAGTGTAGTAATATCTAACTAAATGCTTGTGTTCCTAGCTCCAACAGTGCAGTAATATCTAACTAAATGCTTGTGTTCCTAGCTCCAACAGTGCAGTAATATCTAACTAAATGCTTGTGTTCCCAGCTCCAACAGTGCAGTAGTATCTAACTAAATGCTTGTGTTTCTAGCTCCAACAGTGTAGTAGTATCTAACTAAATGCTTGTGTTCCTAGCTCCAACAGTGCAGTAATATCTAACTAAATGCTTGTGTTCCTAGCTCCAACAGTGCAGTAGTATCTAACTAAATGCTTGTGTTCCTAGCTCCAACAGTGTAGTAGTATCTAACTAAATGCTTGTGTTCCGAGCTCCAACAGTGCAGTAATATCTAACTAAATGCTTGTGTTTCCAGCTCCAACAGTGTGGTAGTATGTAACTAAATGCTTGTGTTCCGAGCTCCAACAGTGCAGTAGTATCTAACTAAATGCTTGTGTTCCTAGCTCCAACAGTAATATCTAACTAAATGCTTGTGTTCCTAGCTCCAACAGTGCAATAATATCGAACTAAATGCTTGTGTTCCGAGCTCCAACAGTAATATCTAACTAAATGCTTGTGTTTCCAGCTCCAACAGTGTAGTAGTATCTAACTAAATGCTTGTGTTCCTAGCTCCAACAGTGTAGTAGTATCTAACTAAATGCTTGTGTTCCCAGCTCCAACAGTGCAGTAATATCTAACTAAATGCTTGTGTTCCTAGCTCCAACAGTAATATCTAACTAAATGCTTGTGTTCCTAGCTCCAACAGTGTAGTAGTATCTAACTAAATGCTTGTGTTCCTAGCTCCAACAGTAATATCTAACTAAATGCTTGTGTTCCTAGCTCCAACAGTAATATCTAACTAAATGCTTGTGTTCCTAGCTCCAACAGTGTAGTAGTATCTAACTAAATGCTTGTGTTCCCAGCTCCAACAGTGCAGTAATATCTAACTAAATGCTTGTGTTCCTAGCTCCAACAGTGCAGTAATATCTAACTAAATGCTTGTGTTCCCAGCTCCAACAGTAATATCTAACTAAATGCTTGTGTTTCTAGCTCCAACAGTGCAGTAATATCTAACTAAATGCTTGTGTTTCTAGCTCCAACAGTGTAGTAGTATCTAACTAAATGCTTGTGTTTCTAGCTCCAACAGTGTAGTAATATCTAACTAAATGATTGTGTTCCCAGCTCCAACAGTAGTATCTAACTAAATGCTTGTGCTTGTGTTAACTAGATGCTAGCTCCAACAGTGCAGTAGTATCTAACTAAATGCTTGTGTTCCTAGCTCCAACAGTGCAGTAATATCTAACTAAATGCTTGTGTTCCTAGCTCCAACAGTGCAGTAGTATCTAACTAAATGCTTGTGTTCCCAGCTCCAACAGTAATATCTAACTAAATGCTTGTGTTCCTAGCTCCAACAGTACAGTAGTATCTAACTAAATGCTTGTGTGCCTAGCTCCAACAGTGCAGTAATATCTAATGCTTGTGTTCCTAGCTCCAACAGTGCAGTAGTATCTAACTAAATGCTTGTGTTTCTAGCTCCAACAGTGCAGTAGTATCTAACTAAATGCTTGTGTTCCCAGCTCCAACAGTGCAGTAGTATCTAACTAAATGCTTGTGTTCCTAACTCCAACAGTGTAGTAGTATCTAACAATTCACAACAATAAACACAAATCTGAAAGTAAAATAATGTAATTAAGAAATTCGGCACTCCTTTCCCTATAGTCCACAATCAGCTCCTTTGTCTTGCTCACGTTGAGGGAGTTGTCCTGGCACCACACTACCAGGTCTCTGACCTCCTCCCTATAGGCTGACGTGGGGGAGATTATTCAGAGCAACACTCAGCTGTGACGGATGCGACTACGTAGGGGAACGACACATCAGAGAGAGAGCGATAGAAAAAAAGGAATGAAAGAAAGAAAGAAGAGAGACTGAGGTAGAGAGAGACAGAGAGTGAAGGAGAGGTAGAGAGGAGGGGAAGTAGAGAGGGAAGGGTGGACTGAGGTAGAGAGAGACAGAGAGTGAAGGAGAGGTAGAGAGGAGGGGAAGTAGAGAGGGAAGGGTGGACTGAGGTAGAGAGAGACAGAGAGTGAAGGAGATGTAGAGAGGAGGGGAAGTAGAGAGGGAAGGGTGGACTGAGGTAGAGAGAGACAGAGAGTGAAGGAGAGGTAGAGAGGAGGGGAAGTAGAGAGGGAAGGGTGGACTGAGGTAGAGAGAGACAGAGAGTGAAGGAGAGGTAGAGAGGAGGGGAAGTAGAGAGGGAAGGGTGGACTGAGGTAGAGAGAGACAGAGAGTGAAGGAGAGGTAGAGAGGAGGGGAAGTAGAGAGGGAAGGGTGGACTGAGGTAGAGAGAGACAGAGAGTGAAGGAGAGGTAGAGAGGGAAGGGAGGACTGAGGTAGAGAGAGACAGAGAGTGAAGGAGAGGTAGAGAGGGAAGGGAGGACTGAGGTAGAGAGAGACAGAGAGTAAAGGAGAGGTAGAGAGGGAAGGGTGGACTGAGGTAGAGAGAGACAGAGAGTGAAGGAGAGGTAGAGAGGAGGGGAAGTAGAGAGGGAAGGGTGGACTGAGGTAGAGAGAGACAGAGAGTGAAGGAGAGGTAGAGAGGAGGGGAAGTAGAGAGGGAAGGGTGGACTGAGGTTGAGAGATGTGCGGCGTGTTCTTTTCTCACCTGAAGAGCTGTTGTGTGAGGAGCCAGACAGGTCCAGGGAGCAGGGTCTCTCAGGTCGTCTGGGTTTGGGCTGTCTGAGGGCCGCTGGGGCTGAGGTTGAGAATGGGACTGGGGTTGAGACTGGGGCTGAGAATGGGACTGGGACTGGGGTTGAGACTGGGACTGAGACTGGGACTGAGACTGGGGCTGGGGTTGAGACTGGGACTGGGGTTGAGACTGGGACTGGGGCTGGGGTTGAGACTGGGACTGGGGCTGGGGTTGAGACTGGGACTGGGACTGAGACTGGGACTGGGGTTGAGACTGGGGCTGGGACTGGGGTTGAGACTGGGGCTGGGACTGGGGTTGAGACTGGGACTGGGGTTGAGACTGGGGCTGGGGTTGAGACTGGGACTGGGGCTGGGGTTGAGACTGGGACTGGGACTGAGACTGGGGTTGGGGTTGAGGCTGGGACTGGGGTTGAGACTGGGACTGGGGTTGAGACTGGGGCTGGGGTTGAGACTGGGACTGGGTTTGAGACTGGGACTGGGTTTGAGACTGGGTCTGGGGTTGAGACTGGGTCTGGGGTTGAGACTGGGTCTGGGGTTGAGACTGGGTCTGGGGTTGAGACTGGGTCTGGGGTTGAGACTGGGGCTGGGGCTGGGACTGGGGCTGGGGCTGGGGTTGAGACTGGGTCTGGGACTGGGGCTGGGACTGGGGTTGAGACTGGGGCTGGGACTGGGGTTGAGACTGGGGCTGGGACTGGGGCTGGTAGTTGGGCAGTGAGAGGGGCAGTGATAGGTACGGAGATGGGTTTGGGTACAGAGACAGGTCTAGGTATGGGGACAAAGGTGAGGGGTTCAGGCTGTCCCTCTACAGATGGAAATGTGATCACCAGACGGTTGTTGTTGTTGTTAGTGTTGGTGCGGCCCGCCAGGTGATTGGTTGGTCTCTGGTCACATGCGGTGGGCTGCTCTCTCCTTAGCAGTGGTTCATGTTCATCAGGACTGGAGTTGATGTTGAGTCTACTGTCCTCTCCGCTGAGCTGGGTCTGTAACAAGGGTGTCGCTCCGCCCAACTCCCCCTGAGGGCCCGCCGGATTGGTAGTCCCGTAAGGAGCCCCGCCTCCAGTTGAAGAGGCTACACCTCCGTTCAGGTAACCGTTGACGACCACGACGCTTATGCCGCTCCGCACCCCGTTTCCTACGGCCGTTGGCCCGTTGTTGGTAACGTTAACAAGGCGTGGCTCTGCCGCTGGGGCGACCGTGTTCATCTTGGCCACGCCCGTCTCTACCTGCTTCAGGTTGGACCGGTGTTTCCCAGACTTCAGCCTGGAGGAACCAGAGCCCTCCTTGGCCTTGGTGTTGAGTGGTAGGCTGGTGGGCCGCTTGGGGAGGTTCTGCTGTTTGGGCAGGGGGAACATAGTAGCTGGAGGGTCCCCCATCCCACTGGCCCCGGTCCCAGACCCTCCCTGGGCCCCAGGCCCGGCCCCAGTCACCTCCGCAGCCAGCTTGATGAGGGGATAGAGCAAGGAGGAGGACTTACAGCTGAGGGGGTCTGGAGCAGAGAACTGTTTCTGGCTGTGCTCCATAAGGTTCTCATCAGAAGACTCTTTCAGGTTCTTGTCAACCTCTTTAGGGTCCAGCTTGGTGGTCTCCAAGTCCTCCTGGGTCAGCTGCAGACACACCGGCACCACCAGCCCCGGCAGAGTGCCACCTAGTGGGCCGGATGAGTCCTCCCCTTGACCCGACTCAGAGATGGTGGTCATGACGGTGTTGGGTGTGGAGAGGCTGGTGCCGCTGCTCTCCGGGCTGGGCAGACGGGCCTGAGCCTGCTGACGCTCGGCGTTGATGGAGTTTCGGTTCTTCTCTGGGCCTGCGGGTACACTGCTGGTTCCACCCAGGACGCCGACGGAGGAGGTACCCGATACAGAGGTGTCCCCCCCAGGAAGGTTCTTCACCGTGTGGCCCTCGTGGTCCTCGATGTAGGAGGAGGAGGAGTAGTCTGGGTAGGGGCTGACTTTAGGACCCCTGCGGCTGTGGGACAGGTTCCTGTAGGGGAAGCAGATAGAAATAAAACTGATGTCATGTAAACCTGCAGCGTAAACAGGCCAAACCTTACCTGACAGGGGCAAGCAGATCGTCTTTTCCAAAACATGACCTTCACCCATATTTAATAGGAAAGAACATGTGACTCAACTTACTTGCCGAATAACTCAAGGTGGTGTGTTCTGATACTAAGATGTTTATTCAGATGTTTATAATTGTCACAGACACCGGAAAGGTGAAATGTGTTGTTTTAAAGGGTCAGACAGTAGTGTGAAACCAAAGTAAAGCAAATTAGGGTTAAGTGCCTTGCTTAAGGGCACGTCAAAAGATTGTTCACCTTAGTCGGTAACCTTTCAGGTTACTGGCTCAACGCGCAAGGCTACCCTGCTGGTTACTGGCCCAACACTCTAACCACTAGGTTACCCTGCTGGTTACTGGCCCAACACTCTAACCACTAGGCTACCCTGCTGGTTACTGGCCCAACACTCTAACCACTAGGCTACCCTGCTGGTTACTGACCCAACGCTCTAACCACTAGGTTACGCTGCTGGTTACTAGTCCAACGCTCTAACCACTAGGCTACCTGCTGGTTACTAGTCCAACGCTCTAACCACTAGGCTACCCTGCTGGTTACTGACCCAACACTCTAACCACTAGGCTACCTGCTGGTTACTAGTCCAACGCTCTAACCACTAGGCTACCCTGCTGGTTACTGGTCCAACACTCTAACCACTAGGTTACCCTGCTGGTTACTGGCCCAACACTCTAACCACTAGGCTACCCTGCTGGTTACTGGCCCAACACTCTAACCACTAGGTTACCCTGCTGGTTACTGGCCCAACACTCTAACCACTAGGCTACCCTGCTGGTTACTGGTCCAACACTCTAACCACAAGGCTACCCTGCTGGTTACTGGCCCAACACTCTAACCACTAGGTTACCCTGCTGGTTACTGGCCCAACGCTCTAACAACTAGGCTACCCTGCTGGTTACTGGCCCAACACTCTAACCACTAGGCTACCCTGCTGGTTACTGGCCCAACGCTCTAACCACTAGGCTACCCTGCTGGTTACTGGCCCAACACTCTAACCACTAGGCTACCTGCTGGTTACTAGTCCAACGCTCTAACCACTAGGCTACCTGCTGGTTACTAGTCCAACGCTCTAACCACTAGGCTACCTGCTGGTTACTGACCCAACACTCTAACCACTAGGCTACCCTGCTGGTTACTAGTCCAACACTCTAACCACTAGGCTACCTGCTGGTTACTGACCCAACGCTCTAACCACTAGGTTACGCTGCTGGTTACTAGTCCAACGCTCTAACCACTAGGCTACCTGCTGGTTACTAGTCCAACGCTCTAACCACTAGGCTACCTGCTGGTTACTAGTCCAACGCTCTAACCACTAGGCTACCTGCTGGTTACTGACCCAACGCTCTGACCACTAGTCTACCTGCTGGTTACTGGTCCAACACTGACCACTAGTCTACCTGCTGGTTACTGGTCCAACACTCTAACCACGAGACTACCTGCTGGTTACCTACCCAACACTCCTACCACTAGGCTACCTGCTGGTTACTGGTCCAACACTCTAACCACTAGGCTACCTGCTGGTTACTGGTCCAACACTCTAACCACTAGGCTACCTTCTGGTTACTGGCCCAACACTCTAACCACTAGGTTACCCTGCTGGTTACTGGCCCAATACTCTAACCACTAGGCTACCCTGCTGGTTACTGGCCCAACGCTCTAACCACTAGGCTACCCTGCTGGTTACTGGTCCAACACTCTTACCACTAGGTTACCCTGCTGGTTACTGGCCCAACACTCTAACCACTAGGCTACCCTGCTGGTTACTGGCCCAACACTCTAACCACTAGGTTACCCTGCTGGTTACTGGCCCAACACTCTAACCACTAGGCTACCTGCTGGTTACTGGCCCAACACTCTAACCACTAGGCTACCCTGCTGGTTACTGGCCCAACACTCTAACCACTAGGCTACCCTGCTGGTTACTGGCCCAACACTCTAACCACTAGGCTACCCTGCTGGTTACTGGCCCAACACTCTAACCACTAGGCTACCTGCTGGTTACTAGTCCAACGCTCTAACCACTAGGCTACCCTGCTGGTTACTGGTCCAACACTCTAACCACTATGCTACCCTGCTGGTTACTGGCCCAACACTCTAACCACTAGGTTACCCTGCTGGTTACTGGCCCAACACTCTAACCACTAGGCTACCCTGCTGGTTACTGGCCCAACACTCTAACCACTAGGTTACCCTGCTGGTTACTGGCCCAACGCTCTAACAACTAGGCTACCCTGCTGGTTACTGGCCCAACACTCTAACCACTAGGCTACCCTGCTGGTTACTGGCCCAACGCTCTAACCACTAGGCTACCCTGCTGGTTACTGGCCCAACACTCTAACCACTAGGCTACCTGCTGGTTACTAGTCCAACGCTCTAACCACTAGGCTACCTGCTGGTTACTAGTCCAACGCTCTAACCACTAGGCTACCTGCTGGTTACTGACCCAACGCTCTAACCACTAGGTTACGCTGCTGGTTACTAGTCCAACGCTCTAACCACTAGGCTACCTGCTGGTTACTAGTCCAACGCTCTAACCACTAGGCTACCTGCTGGTTACTAGTCCAACACTGACCACTAGTCTACCTGCTGGTTACTGGTCCAACACTCTAACCACGAGACTACCTGCTGGTTACCTACCCAACACTCCTACCACTAGGCTACCTGCTGGTTACTGGTCCAACACTCTAACCACTAGGCTACCTGCTGGTTACTGGTCCAACACTCTAACCACTAGGCTACCTTCTGGTTACTGGCCCAACACTCTAACCACTAGGTTACCCTGCTGGTTACTGGCCCAATACTCTAACCACTAGGCTACCCTGCTGGTTACTGGCCCAACACTCTAACCACTAGGCTACCCTGCTGGTTACTGGCCCAACACTCTAACCACTAGGCTACCTGCTGGTTACTAGTCCAACGCTCTAACCACTAGGCTACCCTGCTGGTTACTGGTCCAACACTCTAACCACTAGGCTACCCTGCTGGTTACTGGTCCAACACTCTAACCACTAGGCTACCTTCTGGTTACTGGCCCAACACTCTAACCACTAGGTTACCCTGCTGGTTACTGGCCCAATACTCTAACCACTAGGCTACCCTGCTGGTTACTGGCCCAACACTCTAACCACTAGGCTACCCTGCTGGTTACTGGCCCAACACTCTAACCACTAGGCTACCTGCTGGTTACTAGTCCAACGCTCTAACCACTAGGCTACCCTGCTGGTTACTGGTCCAACACTCTAACCACTAGGTTACCCTGCTGGTTACTGGCCCAACACTCTAACCACTAGGCTACCTGCTGGTTACTGGTCCAACACTCTAACCACTAGGCTACCTGCTGGTTACTGGTCCAACACTCTAACCACTAGGCTACCTGCTGGTTACTGGCCCAACACTCTAACCACTAGGTTACCCTGCTGGTTACTGGCCCAATACTCTAACCACTAGGCTACCCTGCTGGTTACTGGCCCAACACTCTAACCACTAGGCTACCCTGCTGGTTACTGGCCCAACGCTCTAACCACTAGGCTACCCTGCTGGTTACTGGTCCAACACTCTAACCACTAGTTTACCCTGCTGGTTACTGGCCCAACACTCTAACCACTAGGTTACCCTGCTGGTTACTGGCCCAACACTCTAACCACTAGGCTACCCTGCTGGTTACTGGCTCAACACTCTAACCACTAGGTTACCCTGCTGGTTACTGGCCCAACGCTCTAACAACTAGGCTACCCTGCTGGTTACTGACCCAACACTCTAACCACTAAACTACCTGCTGGTTACTGGTCCAACACTCTAACCACTAAACTACCTGCTGGTTACTGGTCCAACACTATAACCACTAAACTACCTGCTGGTTACTGGCCCAACACTCTAACCAGTAAACTACCTGCTGGTTACTGGCCCAACACTCTAACCACTAAACTACCTGCTGGTTACTGGTCCAAATCTCTAACCACTGGTGTGTTGATATAGCGGGTCCAGGTGTGTTGATATAGCGGGTCCTGGTGTGTTGATATAGCGGGTCCTGGTGTGTTGACATAGCGGGTCCAGGTGTGTTGATATAGCGGGTCCAGGTGTGTTGATATAGTGGGTCCTGGTGTGTTGATATAGCGGGTCCTGGTGTGTTGACATAGCGGGTCCAGGTGTGTTGATATAGCGGGTCCAGGTGTGTTGACATAGTGGGTCCTGGTGTGTTGACATAGCGGGTCCGGGTGTGTTGACATAGCGGGTCCAGGTGTGTTGATATAGTGGGTCCTGGTGTGTTGATATAGCGGGTCCAGGTGTGTTGATATAGCGGGTCCTGGTGTGTTGATATAGCGGGTCCAGGTGTGTTGATATAGCGGGTCCAGGTGTGTTGACATAGCAGGTCCTGGTGTGTTGACATAGCGGGTCCTGGTGTGTCGATATAGCGGGTCCAGGTGTGTTGACATAGCGGGTCCAGGTGTGTTGATATAGTGGGTCCAGGTGTGTTGACATAGCGGGTCCTGGTGTGTTGATATAGCGGGTCCAGGTGTGTTGATATAGCGGGTCCAGGTGTGTTGACATAGCGGGTCCAGGTGTGTTGATATAGTGGGTCCAGGTGTGTTGATATAGTGGGTCCAGGTGTGTTGACATAGCAGGTCCTGGTGTGTTGATATCGCGGGTCCAGGTGTGTTGATATAGCGGGTCCAGGTGTGTTGATATAGCTGGTCCAGGTGTGTTGATATAGCGGGTCCAGGTGTGTTGACATAGCAGGTCCTGGTGTGTTGATATAGTGGGTCCAGGTGTGTTGATATAGTGCCGTGCGCAGCGACCAGCTGACTATACATTATTATCAACTGGGTGGTTCGAACCATGAATGCTGATTGGCTGACAGCCATGGTGTATCATACCGTATACCACGGGTATTACAAAAATATATATTTTCACTGGTCTAATTACAGTGGTAACCAGATTATAATAGCAATAAGGCACCTCAGGTGACTATGATGAATGGCCAATATACCACGGCTAAGGGCTGTATTCAGGCACTCCGCGTTGCGTCGTGCTTAAGAACAGCCCTTGGCTGTGGTGTATACCACACCTCCTGGCCTTATTGCTTCCTTATAAAAAGGTTTGATTGGATGCTGAACACCTTTTATCCCCAAGCCATAAGACATTGAACTAGGTAACCAGATAGCATTGACCCTTTTTTGAGTCATCATACTACTGTTTATTATCTATCCTGTTTCCTCGCCACTTTACCTACATGTACATATGTACCTCAATTACCTCATACCCCTGCACATTGGCTCAGTACTGGTACTCACTGTATATAACCATGTTATTACCTGGTACTCCTGTGTATAGCCATGTTATTACCTGGTACTCCCTGTATATAGCCATGTTATTACCTCCCTGTATATAGCCATGTTATTACCTGGTACTCCCTGTATATAGCCATGTTATTACCTGGAACTCCCTGTATATAGCCATGTTATTACCTGGTACTCCCTGTATATAGCCATGTTATTACCTGGTACTTCCTGTATATAGCCACGTTATTACCTGGTACTCCCTGTATATAGCCATGTTATTACCTGGTACTCCCTGTATATAGCCATGTTATTACCTGGTACTCCCTGTATATAGCCATGTTATTACCTGGTACTTCCTGTATATAACCATGTTATTACCTCCCTGTATATAGCCATGTTATTACCTGGTACTCCCTGTATATAGCCATGTTATTACCTGGTACTTCCTGTATATAGCCATGTTATTACCTGGTACTCCCTGTATATAGCCATGTTATTACCTGGTACTCCCTGTATATAGCCATGTTATTACCTGGTACTCCCTGTATATAGCCACGTTATTACCCGGTACTCCCTGTATATAGCCACGTTATTACCCGGTACTCCCTGTATATAGCCATGTTATTACCTGGTACTCCCTGTATATAGCCATGCTATTACCTGGTACTCCCTGTATATAGCCATGTTATTACCTGGTACTCCTGTATATAGCCATGTTATTACCTGGTACTCCCTGTATATAGCCATGTTATTACCTGGTACTCCTGTATATAGCCATGTTATTACCTGGTACTCCCTGTATATAGCCATGTTATTACCTGGTACTCCCTGTATATAGCCATGGTATTACCTGGTACTCCCTGTATATAGCCATGTTATTACCTGGTACTCCCTGTGTATAGCCATGGTATTACCTGGTACTCCCTGTATATAGCCATGTTATTACCTGGTACTCCCTGTATATAGCCATGGTATTACCTGGTACTCCCTGTATATAACCATGTTATTACCTGGTACTCCCTGTATATAACCATGTTATTACCTCATACCCAGTGTATATAGCCTGGTACCCTGTGTATATAGCCAGGATATCGTTACTCAGTACTGGTACCCTGTGTATATAGCCTGGTACCCCGTGTATATAGCCTGGTACCCTGTGTATATAGCCAATATATCGTTACTCAGTACTGGTACCCTGTGTACATAGCCTGGTACCCTGTGTATATAGCCTGGTACCCTGTGTATATAGCCAAGATATCGTTACTCAGTACTGGTACCCTGTGTAAATAGCCTGGTACCCTGTGTATATAGCCTGGTACCCTGTGTATATAGCCTGGTACCCCGTGTATATAGCCAATATATTGTTACTCAGTACTGGTACCCTGTGTATAAAACCAAGATATTGTTACTCAGTACTGGTACCCTGTGTATATAGCCAAGATATCGTTACTCAGTACTGGTACCCAATGTATATAGCCTGGTACCCTGTGTATATAGCCAATATATCGTTACTCAGTACTGGTACCCTGTGTACATAGCCTGGTACCCTGTGTATATAGCCTGTTACCCGTGTATATAGCCAAGATACCGTTACTCAGTGCTGGTACCCTGTGTATATAGCCAAGATATCGTTACTCAGTACTGGTACCCTGTGTATATAGCCTGGTACCCTGTGTATATAGCCAAGATATCGTTACTCAGTACTGGTACCCTGTGTATATAGCCTGGTACCCTGTGTATATAGCCAAGATATCGTTACTCAGTACTGGTACCCTGTGTATATAGCCTGGTACCCTGTGTATATAGCCTGGTACCCTGTATATATAGCCTGTTACCCTGTGTATATAGCCTGGTACCCCGTGTATATAGCCAATATATCATTACTCAGTACTGGTACCCTGTGTATAAAACCAAGATAGTGTTACTCAGTACTGGTACCCTGTGTATATAGCCTGGTACCCTGTGTATATAGCCTGGTACCCTGTGTATATAGCCAAGATATCGTTACTCAGTACTGGTACCCTGTGTATATAGCCTGGTACCCTGTGTATATAGCCAATATATCGTTACTCAGTACTGGTACCCTGTGTACATAGCCTGGTACCCTGTGTATATAGCCTGGTACCCTGTGTATATAGCCAAGATATCATTACTCAGTACTGGTAACATGTGTATATATATAACCAAGATATCGTTACTCAGTACTGGTACCCTGTGTATATAGCTTGGTACCCTGTGTATATAGCATGGTACCCTGTGTATATAGCTTGGTGCCCTGTGTATATAGCCAAGATATCATTACTCAGTACTGGTACCCTGTGTATATAGCCTGGTACCCTGTGTATATAGCCAAGATATCGTTACTCAGTACTGGTACCCTATGTATATAGCCTGGTACCCCGTGTATATAGCCTGGTACCCTGTGTATATAGCCTGGTACCCTGTGTATATAGCCTGGTAGCCCGTGTATATAGCCAATATATCGTTACTCAGTACTGGTACCCTGGGTATATAGCCTGGTACCCTGTGTATATAGCCTGGTACCCTGTGTATATAGCCTGGTACCCCGTGTATATAGCCAATATATTGTTACTCAGTACTGGTACCCTGTGTATAAAACCAAGATATTGTTACTCAGTACTGGTACCCTGTGTATAAAACCAATATATCGTTACTCAGTACTGGTACCCTGTGTATATAGCCTGGTACCCTGTGTATATAGCCTGGTACCCCGTGTATATAGCCTGGTACCCCGTGTATATAGCCTGGTACCCGTGTATATAGCCTGGTACCCCGTGTATATAGCCTGGTACCCCGTGTATATAGCCTGTTACCCGTGTATATAGCCTGGTACCCCGTGTATATAGCCTGGTACCCTGTCTATATAGCCTGGTACCCTGTGTATATAGCCTGGTATCCTGTGTATATAGCCAAGATATCGTTACTCAGCACTGGTACCCTGTGTATATAGCCTGGTACCCTGTGTATATAGGCTGGTACCCTGTGTATATAGCCTGGTACCCTGTGTATATAGCCAAGATATCGTTACTCAGCACTGGTACCCTGTGTATATAGCTTGGTACCCTGTGTATATAGCCTGGTATCCTGTGTATATAGCCAAGATATCGTTACTCAGCACTGGTACCCTGTGTATATAGCTTGGTACCCTGTGTATATAGCCTGGTACCCTGTGTATATAGCCTGGTACCCTGTGTATATAGCCAAGATATCGTTACTCAGTACTGGTACCCTGTGTATATAGCCTGGTACCCTGTGTATATAGCCACGGTATCGTTACTCAGCACTGGTACCCTGTGTATATAGCCTGGTACCCTGTGTATATAGCCTGGTACCCTGTGTATATAGCCTGGTACCCTGTGTATATAGCCAAGATATCGTTACTCAGTGCTGGTACCCTGTGTATCTAGCCTGGTACCCTGTGTATATAGCCTGGTACCCTGTGTATATAGCCAAGATATCGTTACTCAGTACTGGTACCCTGTGTATATAGCCTGGTACCCTGTGTATATAGCCAAGATATCGTTACTCAGTACTGGTACCCTGTGTATATAGCCTGGTACCCTGTGTATATAGCCTGGTGCCCTGTGTATATAGCCAAGATATCGTTACTCAGTACTGGTACCCTGTGTGGTGGTCATGGGGATAACCATAGGGCTAACAGACTTGGTCCTGTGTGGGAGTGTGTGTGCGCGCGCGCGTGTGTGTACCTCTCGTTCTGCTGTGTGTGTGTGTGTGTGTGTGTGTGTGTGTGTTCACCTCTCGTTCTGCAGTGTGGTGGTCATAGGGTTAACCGTGGTCCTGTGTGTGTGTGTGTGTGTGTGTGTGTCTGTGTGTGTTCACCTCTCGTTCTGCAGTGTGGTGGTCATAGGGTTAACCGTGGTCCTGTGTGTGTGTGTGTGTGTGTGTGTGTGTCTGTGTGTGTTCACCTCTCGTTCTGCAGTGTTGTGGTCATAGGGTTAACCGTGGGGCTGACAGACTTGGTTCTGTCCCAGATCAGCAGTAGTTCAGCCATGCGCTCCTCTGAACACTGAGCGGTCAGCCTGGCCTCAGCATCCTGGTCCCAACAGTCCTCCATGGTCTCCTTCAGGGACCGCACCGCCTGGGGGAAGGTGACAGAGGATAACCATACCATACCATACCATACCACACCATACCACACCATACCATACCATACCATACCATACCACACCATACCACACCATACCATACCACACCATACCACACCACACCATACCACACCATACCATACATACCATACCATACCATACCACACCATACCACACCATACCATACCATACACACCATACCACACCATACCACACCATACCACACCATACCATACCACACCATACCACACCATACCATACCATACATACCATACCACACCATACCATACCACACCACACCATACCACACCATACCACACCATACCACACCATACCACACCACACCATACCACACCATACCACACCATACCACACCATACCATACCATACCATACCACACCATACCACACCACACCATACCACACCACACCATACCACACCATACCACACCATACCACACCATACATACCACACCATACCACACCATACCATACCATACCACACCACACCATACCACACCACACCATACCACACCATACCACACCATACCATACCACACCATACCACACAGGTCTCACCAGGCTGCACCGCCTGGGGGAAGACAGTATCATTACAATTAAAAGAGACATAGTTAAATGTCTCCAAGACGACTTCAGAAGGATGGACCAAGTGAGGAGGTGGACACTGTGGACCAGGTGAGGAGGTGGACACTGTGGACCAGGTGAGGAGGTGGACACTGTGGACCAGGTGAGGAGGTGGACACTCTGGACCAGGTGAGGAGGTGGACACTGTGGACCAGGTGGACACTGTGGACCAGGTGAGGAGGTGGACACTGTGGACCAGGTGAGGAGGTGGACACTGTGGACCAGGTGAGGAGGTGGACACTGCGGACCAGGTGAGGTGGACACTGCGGACCAGGTGAGGAGGTGGACACTGCGGACCAGGTGAGGAGGTGGACACTGTGGACCAGGTGATCAACATTGGAAAAGGAGTTGAACACTGTCGACCAGGTGAGGAGGTGGACACTGTGGACCAGGTGAGGAGGTGGACACTGTGGACCAGGTGAGGAGGTGGACACTGAGGACCAGGTGATCAACATTGGAAAAGGAGTTGGACACTGTGGACCAGGTGAGGAGGTGGACACTGCGGACCAGTATAACTATACGGTGAGGAGATGGACACTGCGGACCAGGTGAGGAGGTGGACACTGTGGACCAGGTGAGGAGGTGGACACTGTGGACCAGTATAACTCTACGGTGAGGAGGTGGACACTGCGGACCAGGTGAGTTAGTGGATACTATGGACCATGTAAATATACAGTGAGGAGGTGGACACTGCGGACCAGGTGAGGAGGTGGACACTGTGGACCAGTAGAACTATACGGTGAGGAGGTGGACACTGTGGACCAGGTGAGGAGGTGGACACTGTGGACCAGGTGAGGAGGTGGACACTGTGGACCAGGTGAGGAGGTGGACACTGTGGACCAGTGTAAATATACAGTGAGGAGGTGGACACTGCGGACCAGGTGAGGAGGTGGACACTGTGGACCAGTGTAAATATACAGTGAGGAGGTGGACACTGTGGACCAGGTGAGGAGGTGGACACTGTGGACCAGGTGAGGAGGTGGACACTGTGGACCAGGTGAGGAGGTGGACACTGTGGACCAGGTGAGGAGGTGGACACTGCGGACCAGGTGAGGAGGTGGACACTGTGGACCAGGTGAGGAGGTGGACACTGTGGACCAGTATAACTATATGCTGAGGAGGTGGACACTGCGGACCAGTATAACTATATGGTGAGGAGGTGGACACTGCGGACCAGTATAAATATACAGTGAGGAGGTGGACACTGCGGACCAGGTGAGGAGGTGGACACTGTGGACCAGTATTACATTTACATTTACATACATACAGTATAACTATATGGTGAGGAGGTGGACACTATGGACCAGGTGAGGAGGTGGACACTGTGGACCAGGTGAGGAGGTGGACACTATGGACCAGGTGAGAAGTTGGACACTAAAAACCAGGTGAGGAGGTGGACACTGTGGACCAGTATAAATATACAGTGAGGAGGTGGACACTGCGGGCCAGGTGAGGAGGTGGACACTGTGGACCAGTATAACTATACGGTGAGGAGGTGGACACTGCGGACCAGGTGAGGAGGTGGACACTGTGGACAAGGTGAGGAGTTGGACACTGTGGACCAGGTGGACACTGTGGACCAGTATAACTATACGGTGAGGAGGTGGACACTGTGGACCAGGTGAGGAGGTGGACACTGTGGACCAGGTGAGGAGGTGGACACTGTGGACCAGTATAAATATACAGTGAGGAGGTGGACACTGCGGGCCAGGTGAGGAGGTGGACACTGTGGACCAGTATAACTATACGGTGAGGAGGTGGACACTGTGGACCAGGTGAGGAGGTGGACACTCAGGACCAGGTGAGGAGGTGGACACTGTGGACCAGGTGAGGAGGTGGACACTGTGGACCAGGTGAGGAGGTGGACACTGTGGACCAGGTGAGGAGGTGGACACTGTGGACCAGTATAACTATACGGTGAGGAGGTGGACACTGTGGACCAGGTGAGGAGGTGGACACTGCGGACCAGGTGAGGAGGTGGACACTCAGGACCAGGTGAGGAGGTGGACACTGTGGACCAGGTGAGGAGGTGGACACTGTGGACCAGGTGAGGAGGTGGACACTGTGGACCAGGTGAGGAGGTGGACACTCAGGACCAGGTGAGGAGGTGGACACTGTGGACCAGGTGAGGAGGTGGACACTGTGGACCAGGTGAGGAGGTGGACACTGTGGACCAGTATAACTATACGGTGAGGAGGTGGACACTGTGGACCAGGTGAGGAGGTGGACACTCAGGACCAGGTGAGGAGGTGGACACTGCGGACCAGGTGAGGAGGTGGACACTGCGGACCAGGTGAGGAGGTGGACACTCAGGACCAGGTGAGGAGGTGGACACTGTGGACCAGGTGAGGAGGTGGACACTGTGGACCAGGTGAGGAGGTGGACACTCAGGACCAGGTGAGGAGGTGGACACTGTGGACCAGGTGAGGAGGTGGACACTCAGAACCAGGTGAGGAGGTGGACACTGTGGACCAGGTGAGGTGGTGGATACTGTGGACCAGGTGAGGAGGTGGACACTGCGGACCAGTATAAATATATTGGTACCATCTTTGACACCCTGAAGTTTGAGCAAAACAAAACAAGCCATTTATTCCTCAGGAAACTGAACTCAGTCAGTGTCCACAAACACCTTCTGTGTTTCTCCTTCGGTGTGCTGCTTCACATCCCTCTCTGTCAAGAACAGGAAGTGACCTCCAATTCACTGTGAACAACTGCTGTGAGACCTTCCCTATGACCATCTGGGGTACCGTAGGTCTCTCAGACGACCTGGCCTCGTTCTCTGAGCTGCAGGCCAGGAGGAAAAGCCCATCACATCCTGGGGGACAACAGCACACATATGTCCTCAACCCACAGTTCCAAATCCGCATCCTCGGATGCCGACCTGCGCTGTCAAGTGCCCTACCAATAGGAGCGGGGCCTCGTTTCAGCTCGAGGCCATCCACCTGGATAACAGGACCATTAAGGAAGACCTAGGGACAGTTGTTATTAATGGTAGGGGTAAACTGTCTGTCTGTCTGTCTGTCTGTCTGTCGATGTGTGTGTGTGTGTGTGTGTGTGTGTGTGTGTGTGTGTGTGTGTGTGTGTCCTGTCTGAAGCACCTTGTCAGACGTCAACAAACTGCCTCTCAGTGTGACGACCCTCCCACTCTTGTCTGCCGTATTCTGTCTTTGTTCTTGTTTCCTTATTAGGATGCCGGTGGGCGGAGTTGGGAGGGTCGTCAGCTACATGGGAAACACCTGGGCCAGGTGTCTCCCAGGATAAATAGACCTCTTCCACATTCATGGAGGAGACTCTCTCCATGCAGACACCTTTGTAGATTGTGTTGTGGTTCTTGGTGGCCTTTTGTTTGTTTGCTTTGGCACCTTTCAACACCCTGCATTATCACATTCATGCATGCAAAACACTCACTTACATTACTGATTACACACACCATTGTATATTTTCCTTAGTTGCTTTAGTTAATAAATATATTTTTGCTACTCCTTATCTCCACGTTGTCTCCCTTTGTTACGGGCTTTGAGCCGGTTCGTGACATCAGGGATGAATGATGTTGTATTGTATAGTGTGTTTCTCTAGTTACCCAGAGTCAGATGAACTCATTACCCAACTCATGTCTCTATGTGCAGTATGAAGGACCATGTGTTTGTTTTTTTACATTAAATACATCCTGAGATAGTGACTTTAAAATGATTAGAGCTTTTTAATGGAGATTCTGACCAAATCCTTTTACAAGTTCTTCAGAGCAGATAAGGCAATACTTTCCCCGGGCTATCTGTATATAATGTCTGAGTGTTCCCTGGCTATCTGTAAATAATGGCTGAGTGTTCCCTGGCTATCTGTATATAATGTCTGAGTGTTCCCCTGGCTATCTGTAAATAATGTCTGAGTGTTCCCCTGGCTATCTGTAAATGATGTCTGAGTGTTCCCCTGGCTATCTGTAAATAATGTCTGAGTGTTCCCCTGGCTATCTGTAAATAATGTCTGAGTGTTCCCCTGGCTATCTGTAAATAATGTCTGAGTGTTGGAGTGTTCCCCTGGCTATCTGTAAATAATGTCTGAGTGTTCCCCTGGCTATCTGTAAATGATGTCTGAGTGTTCCCCTGGCTATCTGTAAATAATGTCTGAGTGTTCCCCTGGCTATCTGTAAATAATGTCTGAGTGTTGGAGTGTTCCCCTGGCTATCTGTAAATAATGTCTGTGTTCCCCTGGCTATCTGTAAATAATGTCTGAGTGTTGGAGTGTTCCCCTGGCTATCTGTAAATAATGTCTGAGTGTTCCCCTGGCTATCTGTATATAATGTCTGAGTGTTCCCTGGCTATCTGTAAATAATGTCTGAGTGTTCCCTGGCTATCTGTAAATAATGTCTGACTGTTCCCCTGGCTATCTGTAAATGATGTCTGAGTGTTCCCCTGGCTATCTGTAAATGATGTCTGAGTGTTCCCCTGGCTATCTGTAAATAATGTCTGAGTGTTCCCCTGGCTATCTGTAAATAATGTCTGAGTGTTGGAGTGTTCCCCTGGCTATCTGTAAATAATGTCTGAGTGTTCCCCTGGCTATCTGTAAATAATGTCTGAGTGTTGGAGTGTTCCCCTGGCTATCTGTAAATAATGTCTGAGTGTTCCCCTGGCTATCTGTAAATAATGTCTGAGTGTTGGAGTGTTCCCCTGGCTATCTGTAAATAATGTCTGAGTGTTCCCCTGGCTATCTGTATATAATGTCTGAGTGTTCCCCTGGCTATCTGTAAATAATGTCTGACTGTTCCCCTGGCTATCTGTAAATAATGTCTGAGTGTTCCCCTGGCTATCTGTATATAATGTCTGAGTGTTCCCCTGGCTATCTGTATATAATGTCTGAGTGTTCCCCTGGCTATCTGTAAATAATGTCTGAATGTTCCCCTGGCTATCTGTATATAATGTCTGAGTGTTCCCCTGGCTATCTGTAAATAATGTCTGAGTGTTCCCCTGGCTATCTGTAAATAATGTCTGAGTGTTCCCCTGGCTATCTGTAAATAATGTCTGAGTGTTCCCCTGGCTATCTGTAAATAATGTCTGAGTGTTCCCCTGGCTATCTGTAAATAATGTCTGAGTGTTCCCCTGGCTATCTGTAAATAATGTCTGAGTGTTCCCCTGGCTATCTGTAAATAATGTCTGAATGTTCCCCTGGCTATCTGTAAATAATGTCTGAGTGTTCCCCTGGCTATCTGTAAATAATGTCTGAGTGTTCCCCTGGCTATCTGTAAATAATGTCTGAGTGTTCCCCTGGCTATCTGTAAATAATGTCTGAATGTTCCCCTGGCTATCTGTAAATAATGTCTGAGTGTTCCCCTGGCTATCTGTAAATAATGTCTGAGTGTTCCCCTGGCTATCTGTAAATAATGTCTGAGTGTTCCCCTGGCTATCTGTAAATAATGTCTGAGTGTTCCCTGGCTATCTGTAAATAATGTCTGAATGTTCCCCTGGCTATCTGTATATAATGTCTGAGTGTTCCCCTGGCTATCTGTAAATAATGTCTGAGTGTTCCCCTGGCTATCTGTAAATAATGTCTGAGTGTTCCCCTGGCTATCTGTATATAATGTCTGAGTGTTCCCCTGGCTATCTGTAAATAATGTCTGAGTGTTCCCCTGGCTATCTGTAAATAATGTCTGAGTGTTCCCCTGGCTATCTGTAAATAATGTCTGAGTGTTCCCCTGGCTATCTGTAAATAATGTCTGAGTGTTCCCTGGCTATCTGTAAATAATGTCTGAGTGTTCCCCTGGCTATCTGTAAATAATGTCTGAGTGTTCCCCTGGCTATCTGTAAATAATGTCTGAATGTTCCCCTGGCTATCTGTAAATAATGTCTGAGTGTTCCCCTGGCTATCTGTAAATAATGTCTGAGTGTTCCCCTGGCTATCTGTAAATAATGTCTGAGTGTTCCCCTGGCTATCTGTAAATAATGTCTGAGTGTTCCCCGGGCTATCTGTAAATAATGTCTGAGTGTTCCCCTGGCTATCTGTAAATAATGTCTGAGTGTTCCCCTGGCTATCTGTAAATAATGTCTGAGTGTTCCCCTGGCTATCTGTAAATAATGTCTGAGTGTTCCCCGGGCTATCTGTAAATAATGTCTGACTGTTCCCCTGGCTATCTGTAAATAATGTCTGAGTGTTCCCCTGGCTATCTGTAAATAATGTCTGAGTGTTACCCTGGCTATCTGTAAATAATGTCTGAGTGTTCCCCTGGCTATCTGTAAATAATGTCTGAGTGTTCCCTGGCTATCTGTAAATGATGTCTGAGTGTTCCCTGGCTATCTGTAAATAATGTCTGAGTGTTCCCTGGCTATCTGTAAATGATGTCTGAGTGTTCCCCTGGCTATCTGTAAATGATGTCTGAGTGTTCCCTGGCTATCTGTAAATAATGTCTGAGTGTTCCCTGGCTATCTGTAAATAATGTCTGAGTGTTCCCCTGGCTATCTGTAAATAATGTCTGAGTGTTCCCCTGGCTATCTGTAAATGATGTCTGAGTGTTCCCCTGGCTATCTGTAAATAATGTCTGAGTGTTCCCCTGGCTATCTGTAAATAATGTCTGAGTGTTCCCCTGGCTATCTGTAAATGATGTCTGAGTGTTCCCCTGGCTATCTGTAAATGATGTCTGAGTGTTCCCCTGGCTATCTGTAAATAATGTCTGAGTGTTCCCCTGGCTATCTGTAAATAATGTCTGAGTGTTCCCCTGGCTATCTGTAAATGATGTCTGAGTGTTCCCCTGGCTATCTGTAAATAATGTCTGAGTGTTCCCCTGGCTATCTGTAAATGATGTCTGAGTGTTCCCCTGGCTATCTGTAAATAATGTCTGAGTGTTCCCCTGGCTATCTGTAAATAATGTCTGAGTGTTCCCCTGGCTATCTGTATTTTTTTTTTAATCATTTAAAAAAAGATTTTAGCAAATAGATCTACCTTTGATACTTAAGTATAGTTTAGCAATGACATTTAACGTTGACACTTAAGTATATTTAAAACCAAATACTTTTAGACTTTTCCTCAAGTACTATTTTACTGGGTGACTTCCACTTTTACGTCAGTAACTTTCTATGAAGGTATCTATACTTTAACTCCAGTTTGACAATTGCATCCTTTTTCCACCACTACATATACATATTGTAGTTCTTGACTTCATTTCTCTCGTGAATAATTTGATTTGAATAATTTGAATGATTTGATTTGAATGATTTGATTTGATATGATTTGATATGATTTGATATGATTTGATTTGATATGATTTGAATGATTTGAATAATTTGATTTGATTTGAATAATTTGATTTGAATGATTTGATTTGAATGATTTGATTTGAATGATTTGATTTGATATGATTTGATATGATTTGATTTGATATGATTTGATTTCTCTCTAGTGAAATGACACGTTGGGCTCACAAGTAATTGAACAAATGTCAGTCAATGAGTTCTTTAGCGCTAAAATAAACGCATTCTTATTCTGCATTCCGTTCAGAACAACAGACGGATCTTTTTATTTGGTGAAGCTGAATGTTTGTAAATAAGCTAGCATGCTAATGTCACTGTAGCATGCTAATGTCACTGTAGCATGCTAATGTCACTGTAGCATGCTAATGTCACTGTAGCATGCTAATGTCACTGTAGCATGCTAATGTCACTGTAGCATGCTAATGTCACTGTAGCATGTAGAATCAGGCGAAACGTATGTTGTGGAATTCTCACCAACACTCCAGGGAACTGGATCACTGTGTTATGTGTAAAAACAACATTGAGTGTTGAGTAATAGTTGTAATAGTATTCTCCTCACCAGACTGTTCTCTTTCCAGGCCTCGGGGAACTTGGGTCTCTCTTTCTCTCTGGACACCAGGACCTGCATGTCCTCAAAGGAGGGGTGGTTCCCTGCCTCGGCCTGGAACGCCATCTGGTAGTCGGGCACCGTCTCTCCTGGAGGACACAATACCATCATTACCGTCTCTCCTAGAGGACACAATACCATCATTACCATCTCTCCTGGAGGACACAATACCATCATTACCATCTCTCCTAGAGGACACAATACCATCATTACCATCTCTCCTGGAGGAGACAATGTCATCATTACCATCTCTCCTGGAGGACACAATACCATCATTACCATCTCTCCTGGAGGACACAATGTCATCATTACCATCTCTCCTGGAGGAGACAATGTCATCATTACCATCTCTCCTGGAGGACACAATACCATCATTACCATCTCTCCTGGAGGACACAATACCATCATTACCATCTCTCCTGGAGGACACAATGTCATCATTACCATCTCACCTGGAGGACACAATACCATCATTACCATCTCTCCTGGAGGACACAATACCATCATTACCATCTCTCCTAGAGGACACAATACCATCATTACCATCTCTCCTGGAGGACACAATGTCATCATTACCATCTCTCCTGGAGGACACAATACCATCATTACCATCTCTCCTAGAGGACACAATACCATCATTACCATCTCTCCTAGAGGACACAATACCATCATTACCATCTCTCCTGGAGGACACAATACCATCATTACCATCTCTCCTGGAGGACACAATGTCATCATTACCATCTCTCCTGGAGGACACAATACCATCATTACCATCTCTCCTAGAGGACACAATACCATCATTACCATCTCTCCTAGAGGACACAATACCATCATTACCATCTCTCCTGGAGGACACAATACCATCATTACCATCTCTCCTGGAGGACACAATACCATCATTACCATCTCTCCTGGAGGACACAATACCATCATTACCATCTCTCCTGGAGGACACAATACCATCATTACCATCTCTCCTAGAGGACACAATACCATCATTACCATCTCTCCTGGAGGACACAATACCATCATTACCATCTCTCCTGGAGGACACAATACCATCATTACCATCTCTCCTGGAGGACACAATACCATCATTACCATCTCTCCTGGAGGACACAATACCATCATTACCATCTCTCCTAGAGGACACAATACCATCATTACCATCTCTCCTGGAGGACACAATGTCATCATTACCATCTCTCCTAGAGGACACAATACCATCATTACCATCTCTCCTGGAGGACACAATACCATCATTACCATCTCTCCTGGAGGACACAATACCATCATTACCATCTCTCCTGGAGGACACAATACCATCATTACCATCTCTCCTGGAGGACACAATACCATCATTACCATCTCTCCTGGAGGACACAATGTCATCATTACCATCTCTCCTGGAGGACACAATACCATCATTACCATCTCTCCTGGAGGACACAATACCATCATTACCATCTCTCCTGGAGGACACAATGTCATCATTTGTATTTGTATTTATTATGGATCCCCATTAGTTCCTGCCAAGGCAGCAGCTACTTCCATGTAGTCATGGTTCTATGTACTACTGTGGAATAGAGTTCCATGTAGTCATGGCTCTATGTAGTACTGTGGAATAGAGTTCCATGTAGTCATGGCTCTATGTAGTACTGTGGAATAGAGTTCCATGTAGTCATGGCTCTATGTAGTACTGTGGAATAGAGTTCCATGTAGTCATGGCTCTATGTAGTACTGTGGAATAGAGTTCCATGTAGTCATGGCTCTATGTGGTACTGTGGAATAGAGTTCCATGTAGTCATGGCTCTATGTGGTACTGTGGAATAGAGTTCCATGTAGTCATGGCTCTATGTAGTACTGTGGAATAGAGTTCCATGTAGTCATGGCTCTATGTAGTACTGTGGAATAGAGTTCCATGTAGTCATGTCTCTAGTCTCTATGTAGTACTGTGGAATAGAGTTCCATGTAGTCATGGCTCTATGTACTACTGTGGAATAGAGTTCCATGTAGTCATGGCTCTATGTAGTACTGTGGAATAGAGTTCCATGTAGTCATGGCTCTATGTAGTACTGTGGAATAGAGTTCCATGTAGTCATGGCTCTGTGTAGTACTGTGGAATAGAGTTCCATGTAGTCATGGCTCTATGTAGTACTGTGGAATAGAGTTCTATGTAGTCATGGCTCCATGTAGTACTGTGGAATAGAGTTGATAGTGCTGTTAAGAAGGTAGAAACTAGGGCCTGTAGGACCTGCCTTGTTGATAGTGTTGTTAAGAAGGTAGAAATTAGGGCCTGTAGGACCTGCCTTGTTGATAGTGTTGTTAAGAAGGTAGAAACTAGGACCTGTAGGACCTGCCTTGTTGATAGTGTTGTTAAGAAGGTAGAAACTAGGACCTGTAGGACCTGCCTTGTTGATAGTGTTGTTAAGAAGGTAGAAACTAGGACCTGTAGGACCCGCCTTGTTGATAGTGTTGTTAAGAAGGTAACTACCTATCAATATCATCTCTCCTGGAGGACACAATATCATAAGACACTGTTACACTGTTGAATGCTCCCGCAGTATCTGGAGTTCGAAGGTCAGGGGTTAGGGGTTATTACCTGGGAAGAGGTCAGTACACCTCATGAAGGTCTCCCAGTAGACCAGGCTCAGGGTTAGAGGTCAGTACACCTCATGAAGGTCTCCCAGTAGACCAGGCCCAGGGTTAGAGGTCAGTACACCTCATGAAGGTCTCCCAGTAGACCAGGCCCAGGGTTAGAGATCAGTACACCTCATGAAGGTCTCCCAGTAGACCAGGCCCAGGGTTAGAGGTCAGTACACCTCATGAAGGTCTCCCAGTAGACCAGGCCCAGGGTTAGAGGTCAGTACACCTCATGAAGGTCTCCCAGTAGACCAGGCTCAGGGTTAGAGGTCAGTACACCTCATGAAGGTCTCCCAGTAGACCAGGCTCAGGGTTAGAGGTCAGGGTTATTACCTGGGAAGAGGTCAGTACACCTCATGAAGGTCTCCCAGTAGACGAGGCCCAGGGCGTACATGTCCACCTGCTTCAGAGCCGACTCACAGTCCCTCAGGTTCACCGCCCCTTCCAGAACCTCTGGGGCCATGTATCGGACTGTACCCACCTGGAGAGAAACAGAACCAGTGTTATAACGCTACACTAACCCTCCAGAACCTCTGGGGCCATGTATCGGACTGTACCCACCTGGAGAGAAACAGAATTAGAGAATAGGGTTTAAAGTCTGTCCATCTTAGAGCTGTGGCAGTACCTACATTATTAGCTATCAAAGAGGGTGTTGGCTAAACAGACTGAGGTTTACAGATGAGACCCAGTGTGACCCCCTGGGGTTAGGGTTAGAGGTCAGAGGTTAGGGACTCACCTCGCTGATGGCAGCGTTCTCCTCCTCTCCAGGCCTGACCCCCTGGGGTTAGGGTTAGAGGTCAGAGGTTAGGGACTCACCTCTCTGATGGCAGCGTTCTCCTCCTCTCCAGGCCTGACCCCCTGGGGTTAGGGTTAGAGGTCAGAGGTTAGGGACTCACCTCTCTGATGGCAGCGTTCTCCTCCTCTCCAGGCCTGACCCCCTGGGGTTAGGGTTAGAGGTCAGAGGTTAGGGACTCACCTCTCTGATGGCAGCGTTCTCCTCCTCTCCAGGCCTGACCACCTGGGGTTATGGTTAGAGGTCAGAGGTTAGGGACTCACCTCACTGATGGCAGCGTTCTCCTCCTCTCCAGGCCTGACCCCCTGGGGTTAGGGTTAGAGGTCAGAGGTTAGGGACTCACCTCTCTGATGGCAGCGTTCTCCTCCTCTCCAGGCCTGACCCCCTGGGGTTATGGTTAGAGGTCAGAGGTTAGGGACTCACCTCACTGATGGCAGCGTTCTCCTCCTCTCCAGGCCTGACCAGGCGGTTCCCTGTCAGCTTCATGGACAGACCAAAGTCACTGATCACACACGTCCCATCGTTCTTTACTAGAACATTCCTGCTATTCAGGTCTCTGTGAGATACGGCTGGCTTGTAGATGTCTGGGAGAGAGGGAGGGAGGGAGGGAGGGAGGGAGGAGAGATGGGAGGGAAAGGGGAGAGAGAGGGGATAGGAGAGAGAGAGAGAGAGAGAGAGAGAGAGAGAGAGGGGGAGAGGAGAGGAGAGAAAGGGGAGAGAGAGAGAGGGGAGAGGAGAGAAAGGGAGGAGGGAGAGGGAGAAAGAGAGGGGAGAAAGAGAAGGGAGGAGATAGAGGGAGAGGGAGAAAGAGAGGGAAGAGAGAGGGGGGAGAGAGAGAAGGGAGGGGAGAGAGAGAGAAAAGAAAGGCCCATTAGTCTTTGCATGTCACCATGATCGCTTAAAGCTCATTGCTGAATAACACAGTTACTGTAGAACCTATGATCTAACTGTAACACAGTTACTGTAGAACCTATGATATAACTGTTTTTATTCTACCTTTATTTAACTAGGCAAGTCAGTTAAGAACAAATTCTTATTTTCAATGACGGCCTGGGAACAGTGGGATAACTGCCTTGTTCAGGGGCAGAACGACAGATTTGTACCTTGTCAGCTCGGGGATTTGAACTTGCAACCTTCCGGTTACTACCTGATCCACCTCTACGCAGACGACACCATTCTATATACTTTCGGCCCGTCATTGGACACTGTGCTATCTAACCTCCAAACGAGCTTCAATGCCATACAGCACTCCTTCCGTGGCCTCCAACTGCTCTTAAACGCGAGTAAAACCAAATGCATGCTTTTCAACCGATCGCTGCCTGCACCCGCATGCCCGACTAGCATCACCACCCTGGATGGTTCCGACCTTGAATATGTGGACATCTATAAGTACCTAGGTGTCTGGCTAGACTGCAAACTCTCCTTCCAGACTCACATCAAACATCTCCAATCGAAAATCAAATCAAGAGTCGGCTTTCTATTCCGCAACAAAGCCTCCTTCACTCACGCCGCCAAGCTCACCCTAGTGAAACTGACTATCCTACCGATCCTCGACTTCGGCGATGTCATCTACAAAATGGCTTCCAACACTCTACTCAGCAAACTGGATGCAGTCTATCACAGTGCCATCCGTTTTGTCACCAAAGCACCTTATACCACCCACCACTGCGACTTGTATGCTCTAGTCGGCTGGCCCTCGCTACATATTCGTCGCCAGACCCACTGGCTCCAGGTCATCTACAAGTCCATGCTAGGTAAAGCTCCGCCTTATCTCAGTTCACTGGTCACGATGGCAACACCCATCCGTAGCACGCGCTCCAGCAGGTGTATCTCACTGATCATCCCTAAAGCCAACACCTCATTTGGCCGCCTTTCGTTCCAGTACTCTGCTGCCTGTGACTGAAACGAACTGCAAAAATCGCTGAAGTTGGAGACTTTTATCTCCCTCACCAACTTCAAACATCAGCTATCCGAGCAGCTAACCGATCGCTGCAGCTGTACATAGTCTATTGGTAAATAGCCCACCCATTTTCACCTACCTCATTCCCATACTGTTTTTATTTATTTACTTTTCTGCTCTTTTGCACACCAATATCTCTACCTGTACATAACCATCTGATCATTTATCACCCCAGTGTTAATCTGCAAAATTGTATTATTCGCCTACCTCCTCATGCCTTTTGCACACATTGTATATAGACTGCCCATTTTTTTCCTACTGTGTTATTGACTTGTTAATTGTTTATTCCATGTGTAACTCTGTGTTGTCTGTTCACACTGCTATGCTTTATCTTGGCCAGGTCGCAGTTGCAAATGAGAACTTGTTCTCAACTAGCCTACCTGGTTAAATAAATATTTTTTTTTTTAAACTAGTCCAATGCTCTAACCACTAGGCCGCCCCAGGGGCAGTAACTGTAACACAGTCAATACTATATAACAGTACTATATAACAGTACTATGAATGAACTATATCACAGTCAATACTATATAACAGTACTATATAACAGTACTATGAATGAACTATATCACAGTCAATACTATATAACAGTACTATATAACAGTACTATGAATGAACTATATCACAGTCAATACTATGAATGAACTATAGCACAGTCAATACTATATAACAGTACTATATAACAGTACTATGAATGAACTATATCACATTCAATACTATATAACAGTACTATATAACAGTACTATGAATGAACTATATCACAGTCAATACTATATAACAGTACTATATAACAGTACTATGAATGAACTATATCACAGTCAATACTATATAACAGTACTATATAACAGTACTATGAATGAACTATATCACAGTCAATACTATATAACAGTACTATATAACAGTACTATGAATGAACTATATCACAGTCAATACTATATAACAGTACTATATAACAGTACTATGAATGAACTATATCACAGTCAATACTATATAACAGTACTATATAACAGTACTATGAATGAACTATATCACAGTCAATACTATATAACAGTACTATATAACAGTACTATGATTGAACTATATCACAGTCAATACTATGAATGAACTATATCACAGTCAATACTATATAACAGTACTATATAACAGTACTATGAATGAACTATATCACAGTCAATACTATATAACAGTACTATATAACAGTACTATGAATGAACTATATCACAGTCAATACTATATAACAGTACTATATAACAGTACTATGAATGAACTATATCACAGTCAATACTATATAACAGTACTATATAACAGTACTATGAATGAACTATATCACAGTCAATACTATATAACAGTACTATATAACAGTACTATGAATGAACTATAGCACAGTCAATACTATATAACAGTACTATATAACAGTACTATGAATGAACTATATCACATTCAATACTATATAACAGTACTATATAACAGTACTATGAATGAACTATATCACAGTCAATACTATATAACAGTACTATATAACAGTACTGAATGAATGAACTATATCACAGTCAATACTATATAACAGTACTATATAACAGTACTATGAATGAACTATATCACAGTCAATACTATATAACAGTACTATATAACAGTACTATGAATGAACTATATCACAGTCAATACTATATAACAGTACTATATAACAGTACTATGAATGAACTATATCACAGTCAATACTATATAACAGTACTATATAACAGTACTATGAATGAACTATATCACAGTCAATACTATATAACAGTACTATATAACAGTACTATGAATGAACTATATCACAATCAATACTATATAACAGTACTATATAACAGTACTATGAATGAACTATATCACAGTCAATACTATATAACAGTACTATATAACAGTACTATGAATGAACTATATCACAGTCAATACTATATAACAGTACTATATAACAGTACTATGAATGAACTATATCACAATCAATACTATATAACAGTACTATATAACAGTACTATGAATGAACTATATCACAGTCAATACTATATAACAGTACTATATAACAGTACTATGAATGAACTATATCACAGTCAATACTATATAACAGTACTATATAACAGTACTATGATTGAACTATATCACAGTCAATACTATATAACAGTACTATATAACAGTACTATGAATGAACTATATCACAGTCAATACTATATAACAGTACTATATAACAGTACTATGAATGAACTATATCACAGTCAATACTATACAACAGTACTATATAACAGTACTATGAATGAACTATATCACAATCAATACTATATAACAGTACTATATAACAGTACTATGAATGAACTATATCACAATCAATACTATATAACAGTACTATATAACAGTACTATGATTGAACTGTAACACAATCAATACTATATTAAGGTACTATGGCTGAAGTATAATATTTCATTATATAACAGTAAATCTTCTTGGGTATGACGTTACAAGCTTGGTACACCTGTATTTGGGGAGTTTCTCCCATTCTTCTCTGCAGATCCTCTCAAGCTCTGTCAGGTTGGATGGGGAGCGTTGCTGCACAGCTATTTTCAGGTCTCTCCAGAGATCGG
Source organism: Oncorhynchus nerka (assembly GCF_034236695.1). NCBI lineage: Eukaryota > Metazoa > Chordata > Actinopteri > Salmoniformes > Salmonidae > Oncorhynchus > Oncorhynchus nerka. The sequence continues at coordinate 56,523,600 of NC_088396.1, forward strand.
GTTTAAGCTCTGGCTGGGCCACTCAATGACATTCAGGGACTTGTCCCGAATCCACTCCTGCGTTGTCTTGGCTGTGTGCTGAGGGTCTTTGCCTCGATCCTGGCTAGTTTCCCAGTCCCTGCCGCTGAAAAACATCCCCACAGCATGATGCTGCCACCACCATGCTTCACCGTAGGGATGGTGCCAGGTTTCCTCCAGACGCTTGGCATTCAGGCCAAAGAGTTCAATCTTGGTTTCATCAGACCAGAGAATCTTGTTTCTCATGATCTGAGAGTCCTTTAGGTGCCTTTTGGCAAACTCCAAGCGGGCTGTCATGTGACTTTTAGTGAGGAATGGCTTCTGTCTGGCCACTCGACCATAAAGGCCTGGTTGATGGAGTGCTACAGAGATGTGTTGTTCTCCTGAAGATTCCCCAATACAACAGCAGTAGGGTTGTACCTGTAGCCATGATTCTCATGGTTTGAGAGTCCTTTAGGAGGATTGTTGAGTTGCGTCAGTGAAACGTTTATACCCAGAGTCAAGTATATCGCAATATATCAAAATTCAATTGTGGGGGGGCAAAAAAACATTTTGGAAAGCAAATGGCCCATTTTCTGTAAAGAAAAGACAATGTAAAGACTGTAATCTGTCTTAGTTATCAAAATGCTCAACTTAATTGGCCTAAATTATTGGCACCAGTGGAGAGCATCGGTCCCCCGGTGAGTGGCTACAGGCACATAATTCACTCTTTATCATTGTTGGCTCAGTGCCACTTAAACAGCAACATCCTCCTCCAGTTTATTATTCTACTTGTGTCTCCCCTTCTCATAGGCCATATGGACACTGTCTCCCCTTCTCATAGGCCATATGGACACTGTCTCCCCTTCTCATAGGCCATATGGACACTGTCTCCCCTTCTCATAGGCCATATGGACACTGTCTCCCCTTCTCATAGGCCATATGGACACTGTCTCCCCTTCTCATAGGCCATATGGACACTGTCTCCCCTTCTCATAGGCCATATGGACACTGTCTCCCCTTCTCATAGGCCATATGGACACTGTCTCCCCTTCTCATAGGCCATATGGACACTGTCTCCCCTTCTCATAGGCCATATGGACACCGTCTCCCCTTCTCATAGGCCATATGGACACTGTCTCCCCTTCTCATAGGCCATATGGACACTGTTTTTATTGGTCAGTTGGTCAGTGCGAGTAGAGTAGGCTACTCTGTCATTTGTCCAAGTAAAAACAGATTCTGCTAATGTCTCCAGTCATTTTATTTTATTTTACCTTTATTTAACTAGGCAAGTCAGTTAAGAACAAATTCTTATTTTCATTGACTGCCTAGGAACATTGGGTTTAACTGCCTGTTCAGGGGCAGAACGACAGATTTGTACCTTGTCAGCTCGGGGGTTTGAACTTGCAACCTTGCGGTTACTAGTCCAACACTCTAACCACTAGGCTACCCTGCCGTCCCGTCATATAAAGTGTATTAGAATTGCATGAATTGTAATCAGAGGGCTGATATTAATGCTATAAATGCCAGTCTCTCTTGGCTAAGAGTTGAGGAGAGACTGACTGCATGACTTCTTCTTTTATTTAGAAAGAGGAATGTGTTGAAAATCCCAAAATTTGTTTGCATAGTCAACTTACACACAGCTCTGACACACACACTTCTCCCAAAAGACATACCACCAGGGGTCTTTTCACAGTCCCCAAATCCAGAACAAATTCAAGAAAGCATACAGTATTATATAGAGCCCTTATTGCATGGAACTTCCTTCCATCTCATATTGCTTTAAATAAACAGCAAACCTGGATTAAAAAACAGAAAGAAAAGCCTCCCCTATTGGACCTAGATAGTTTGTGTGTATGTATTGATATGTGGACTACGTGTGCCTTTAAAAGAAATTAATGTAGTTCTGTCCTTGAGCTGTTCTTGTTCTGTATTACGTCATTCTGCGTTATGTCATTCTGTATAATGTCATTCTGTATTATGTCATTCTGTATTATGTCATTCTGTATTATGTCATTCTGTATTATGTCATTCTGTATTACGTCATTCTGTATTATGTCATTCTGTATTCTGTCATTCTGTATTATGTCATTCTGTCATTCTGTATTACGTCATTCTGTATTATGTCATTCTGCGTTATGTCATTCTGCATTATGTCATTCTGCATTATGTCATTCTGTATTATGTCATTCTGTATTACGTCATTCTGTATTAGGTCATTCTGTATTATGTCATTCTGTCATTCTGTATTATGTCATTCTGCATTATGTCATTCTGTATTATGTCATTCTGCATTCTGTATTATGTCATTCTGTATTACGTCATTCTGTATTATGTCATTCTGTATTATGTCATTCTGTCATTCTGTATTATGTCATTCTGTATTATGTCATTCTGTCATTCTGTATTATGTCATTCTGCATTATGTCATTCTGTCATTCTGCATTATGTCATTCTGTATTATGTCATTCTGTCATTCTGTATTATGTCATTCTGTATTATGTCATTCTGTATTATGTCATTCTGTATTACGTCATTCTGTATTAGGTCATTCTGTATTATGTCATTCTGTCATTCTGTATTATGTCATTCTGCATTATGTCATTCTGTATTATGTCATTCTGCATTATGTCATTCTGTATTACGTCATTCTGTCATTCTGTATTATGTCATTCTGTATTATGTCATTCTGTATTATGTCATTCTGTCATTCTGTATTATGTCATTCTGCATTATGTCATTCTGTCATTCTGTATTATGTCATTCTGCATTATGTCATTCTGTATTATGTCATTCTGTATTATGTCATTCTGTATTATGTCATTCTGTATTATGTCATTCTGCATTCTGTATTATGTCATTCTGTATTATGTCATTCTGTCATTCTGTATTATGTCATTCTGCATTATGTCATTCTGTATTATGTCATTCTGTATTATGTCGTTCTGCATTATGTCATTCTGCATTACGTCATTCTGTATTAAGTCATTCTGTCATTCTGTATTATGTCATTCTGTATTATGTCATTCTGCATAATGTCATTCTGTCATTCTGTATTATGTCATTCTGTATTAAGTCATTCTGTCATTCTGTATTATGTCATTCTGTATTATGTCATTCTGTCATTTTGTATTATGTCATTCTGTATTATGTCATTCTGTCATTCTGTATTAAGTCATTCTGTCATTCTGTATGTCATTCTGTATTATGTCATTCTGTATTAAGTCATTCTGTATTATGTCATTCTGTATTATGTCATTCTGTCATTCTGTATTATGTCATTTTGTCATTCTGTATTATGTCATTCTGTATTATGTCATTCTGTATTATGTCATTCTGTCATTCTGTATTATGTCATTCTGTCGTTCTGTATTATGTCATTCTGTATTATGTCATTCTGTATTATGTCATTCTGTATTATGTCATTCTGTCATTCTGTATTATGTCATTCTGTATTATGTCATTCTGTATTATGTCATTCTGTATTAAGTCATTCTGTATTATGTCATTCTGTATTATGTCACTCTGTCATTCTGTATTATGTCATTTTGTCATTCTGTATTATGTCATTCTGTATTATGTCATTCTGTATTATGTCATTCTGTATTATGTCATTCTGTATTATGTCATTCTGTCATTCTGTATTATGTCATTCTGTATTATGTCATTCTGTATTATGTCATTCTGTATTAAGTCATTCTGTATTATGTCATTCTGTATTATGTCATTCTGTCATTCTGTATTATGTCATTTTGTCATTCTGTATTATGTCATTCTGTATTATGTCATTCTGTATTATGTCATTCTGTCATTCTGTATTATGTCATTCTGTCGTTCTGTATTATGTCATTCTGTATTATGTCATTCTCTATTATGTCATTCTGTCATTCTGTATTATGTCATTTTGTCGTTCTGTATTATGTCATTCTGTATTATGTCATTCTGTATTATGTCATTCTGTCATTCTGTATTATGTCATTTTGTCGTTCTGTATTATGTCATTCTGTATTATGTCATTCTGTATTATGTCATTCTGTCATTCTGTATTATGTCATTCTGTATTATGTCATTCTGTATTAAGTCATTCTGTATTATGTCATTCTGTATTATGTCATTCTGTCATTCTGTATTATGTCATTTTGTCATTCTGTATTATGTCATTCTGTATTATGTCATTCTGTATTATGTCATTCTGTATTATGTCTGTATTATGTCATTCTGTCATTCTGTATTATGTCATTCTGTATTATGTCTGTATTATGTCATTCTGTCATTCTGTATTATGTCATTCTGTCATTCTGTCATTCTGTATTATGTCATTTTGTCATTCTGTATTATGTCATTCTGTATTATGTCATTCTGTATTATGTCATTCTGTATTATGTCATTCTGTATTATGTCATTCTGTCGTTCTGTATTATGTCATTTTGTCGTTCTGTATTATGTCATTCTGTATTAAGTCATTCTGTATTATGTCATTCTGTATTATGTCATTCTGTCATTCTGTATTATGTCATTTTGTCGTTCTGTATTATGTCATTCTGTATTATGTCATTCTGTATTATGTCATTCTGTATTATGTCATTCTGTATTATGTCATTCTGTCGTTCTGTATTATGTCATTTTGTCGTTCTGTATTATGTCATTCTGTATTAAGTCATTCTGTATTATGTCATTCTGTATTATGTCATTCTGTCATTCTGTATTATGTCATTTTGTCGTTCTGTATTATGTCATTCTGTATTATGTCATTCTGTATTATGTCATTCTGTCATTCTGTATTATGTCATTTTGTCATTCTGTATTATGTCATTCTGTATTAAGTCATTCTGTATTATGTCATTCTGTATTATGTCATTCTGTCATTCTGTATAATGTCATTTTGTCGTTCTGTATTATGTCATTCTGTATTATGTCATTCTGTATTAAGTCATTCTGTATTATGTCATTCTGTATTATGTCACTCTGTCATTCTGTATTATGTCATTTTGTCATTCTGTATTATGTCATTCTGTATTATGTCATTCTGTCATTCTGTATTATGTCATTCTGTCATTCTGTATTATGTCATTCTGTATTATGTCATTCTGTATTATGTCATTCTGTATTAAGTCATTCTGTATTATGTCATTCTGTATTATGTCATTCTGTCATTCTGTATTATGTCATTTTGTCATTCTGTATTATGTCATTCTGTATTATGTCATTCTGTATTATGTCATTCTGTATTATGTCATTCTGTCATTCTGTATTATGTCATTCTGTCGTTCTGTATTATGTCATTCTGTATTATGTCATTCTCTATTATGTCATTCTGTCATTCTGTATTATGTCATTTTGTCGTTCTGTATTATGTCATTCTGTATTATGTCATTCTGTATTATGTCATTCTGTATTATGTCATTCTGTCGTTCTGTATTATGTCATTTTGTCGTTCTGTATTATGTCATTCTGTCGTTCTGTATTATGTCATTCTGTATTAAGTCATTCTGTATTATGTCATTCTGTATTATGTCATTCTGTCATTCTGTATTATGTCATTTTGTCGTTCTGTATTATGTCATTCTGTATTATGTCATTCTGTATTATGTCATTCTGTATTATGTCATTCTGTATTATGTCATTCTGTATTATGTCATTCTGTATTAAGTCATTCTGTATTATGTCATTCTGTATTATGTCATTCTGTCATTCTGTATTATGTCATTTTGTCATTCTGTATGATGTCATTCTGTATTATGTCATTCTGTATTATGTCATTCTGTCATTCTGTATTATGTCATTTTGTCGTTCTGTATTATGTCATTCTGTATTAAGTCATTCTGTATTATGTCATTCTGTATTATGTCATTCTGTCATTCTGTATTATGTCATTCTGTCATTCTGTATTATGTCATTCTGTATTATGTCATTCTGTATTACGTCATTCTGTATTATGTCATTCTGTATTGTATATAATGTTCTGTGTTCTGTGTGGACCCCAGGAAGAGTAGCTGCTGCTTTTGCAACAGCTAATGGGGATCCTAATAAAATACCAAACACCTGTCGTATTCAGCACGTGACAAATACATTAGATTTAACCAATAGCAACCTGGACTATCTGCATTGACTATCTCTTTGACTCATAGACAGACTGCCCCATAGAGCACCATTCATCCTGTATAGACAGACAGACTGCCCCATAGAGCATCATTCATCCTGTATAGACAGACTGCCCCATAGAGCATCATTTATCCTGTATAGACAGACTGCCCCATAGAGCATCATTCATCCTGTATAGACAGACTGCCCCATAGAGCACCATTCATCCTGTATAGACAGACTGCCCCATAGAGCACCATTCATACTGTATAGACAGACAGACTGCCCCATAGAGCACCATTCATCCTGTATAGACAGACTGCCCCATAGAGCACCATTCATACTGTATAGACATACTGCCCCATAGAGCACCATTTATCCTGTATAGACAGACTGCCCCATAGAGCACCATTTATCCTGTATAGACAGACTGCCCCATAGAGCACCATTCATCCTGTATAGACAGACTGCCTCATAGAGCACCATTCATCCTGTATAGACAGACTGCCCCATAGAGCACCATTCATACTGTATAGACACACAGACTGCCCCATAGAGCACCATTTATCCTGTATAGACAGACAGACTGCCCCATAGAGCATCATTCATCCTGTATGTGAGTGAACCAGCCGCCTGTCTGACAGTCTGACCCAGATGTTCACATTAGCTGCTTCAACCATAACAGAGTGTGTGTGTGTGTGTGTGTGTGTGTGTGTGTGTGTGTGTGTGTGTGTGTGTGACGTGCTTCCGCCCGTCTGGCAGTTGAGTTGGCATCCTGTCTCCTGCCTCCACATGGCTGAGCTCAAAACACACAGCCGACCCAGACCACAACCTAGTAGAGAACTAGACTAGAGATAAGGGGTCAACCCAGACCACAACCTAGTAGAGAACTAGACTAGAGATAAGGGGTCAACCCAGACCACAACCTACTGGAGAACTAGACCAGGTACAGCCAGAGATAAGGGGTCAACCCAGACCACAACCTAGTAGAGAACTAGACTAGAGATAAGGGGTCAACCCAGACCACAACCTAGTAGAGAACTAGACCAGGTACAGCCAGAGATAAGGGGTCAACCCAGACCACAACCTAGTAGAGAACTAGACTAGAGATAAGGGGTCAACCCAGACCACAACCTAGTAGAGAACTAGACCAGGTACAGCCAGAGATAAGGGGTCAACCCAGACCACAACCTAGTAGAGAACTAGACCAGGTACAGCCAGAGATAAGGGGTCAACCCAGACCACAACCTAGTAGAGGACTAGACTAGAGATAAGGGGTCAACCCAGACCACAACCTAGTAGAGAACTAGACCAGGTACAGCCAGAGATAAGGGGTCAACCCAGACCACAACCTAGTAGAGAACTAGACTAGAGATAAGGGCTCAACCCAGACCACAACCTAGTAGAGAACTAGACCAGGTACAGCCAGAGATAAGGGCTCAACCCAGACCACAACCTAGTAGAGAACTAGACTAGAGATAAGGGGTCAACCCAGACCACAACCTAGTAGAGAACTAGACTAGAGATAAGGGGTCAACCCAGACCACAACCTAGTAGAGAACTAGACTAGAGATAAGGGGTCAACCCAGACCACAACCTAGTAGAGAACTAGACCAGGTACAGCCAGAGATAAGGGGTCAACCCAGACCACAACCTAGTAGAGAACTAGACTAGAGATAAGGGGTCAACCCAGACCACAACCTAGTAGAGAACTAGACCAGGTACAGCCAGAGATAAGGGGTCAACCCAGACCACAACCTAGTAGAGAACTAGACTAGAGATAAGGGGTCAACCCAGACCACAACCTAGTAGAGAACTAGACCAGGTACAGCCAGAGATAAGGGGTCAACCCAGACCATAACCTAGTAGAGAACTAGACCAGGTACAGCCAGAGATAAGGGGTCAACCCAGACCACAACCTAGTAGAGAACTAGACTAGGTACAGCCAGAGATAAGGGGTCAACCCAGACCACAACCTAGTAGAGAACTAGACTAGAGATAAGGAGTCAAACCAGACCACAACCTAGTAGAGGACTAGACCAGGTACAGCCAGAGATAAGGGGTCAACCCAGACCACAACCTAGTAGAGAACTAGACTAGAGATAAGGGGTCAACCCAGACCACAACCTAGTAGAGAACTAGACCAGGTACAGCCAGAGATAAGGGGTCAACCCAGACCATAACCTAGTAGAGAACTAGACCAGGTACAGCCAGAGATAAGGGGTCAACCCAGACCACAACCTAGTAGAGAACTAGACTAGAGATAAGGGGTCAACCCAGACCACAACCTAGTAGAGAACTAGACTAGAGATAAGGGGTCAAACCAGACCACAACCTAGTAGAGAACTAGACCAGGTACAGCCAGAGATAAGGGGTCAACCCAGACCATAACCTAGTAGAGAACTAGACCAGGTACAGCCAGAGATAAGGGGTCAACCCAGACCACAACCTAGTAGAGAACTAGACTAGAGATAAGGGGTCAACCCAGACCACAACCTAGTAGAGAACTAGACCAGGTACAGCCAGAGATAAGGGGTCAACCCAGACCACAACCTAGTAGAGAACTAGACTAGAGATAAGGGGTCAACCCAGACCACAACCTAGTAGAGAACTAGACCAGGTACAGCCAGAGATAAGGGGTCAACCCAGACCACAACCTAGTAGAGAACTAGACTAGAGATAAGGGGTCAACCCAGACCACAACCTAGTAGAGAACTAGACTAGAGATAAGGGGTCAACCCAGACCACAACCTAGTAGAGAACTAGACTAGAGATAAGGGGTCAACCCAGACCACAACCTAGTAGAGAACTAGACCAGGTACAGCCAGAGTTAAGGGGTCAACCCAGACCATAACCTAGTAGAGAACTAGACCAGGTACAGCCAGAGATAAGGGGTCAACCCAGACCACAACCTAGTAGAGAACTAGACCAGGTACAGCCAGAGATAAGGGGTCAACCCAGACCACAACCTAGTAGAGAACTAGACTAGGTACAGCCAGAGATAAGGGGTCAACCCAGACCACAACCTAGTAGAGAACTAGACTAGAGATAAGGGGTCAACCCAGACCACAACCTAGTAGAGAACTAGACCAGGTACAGCCAGAGATAAGGAGTCAACCCAGACCACAACCTAGTAGAGAACTAGACTAGAGATAAGGAGTCAACCCAGACCACAACCTAGTAGTTTACTAGACTAGGTACAGCCAGAAATAATGCCTAAAGGAGCACTAGAAACAAAAGAAAAGCCTGGATGGCCACTAAACCAACCAGCAACCTCACAGCTATCAAACAGGGACCCTGACTGACAATCCCTAATTGCTTATCAACCAGGCTCAGCACATGTACAAGGTTGCTGCTGCCCCCTGGGGAACGGAGTGTGGAAGTGCTCGTGTGCTGTCTAAACTACCTAACCACTTCCCTAACATGTGACGCATGTCTCTAAGCAGACAATGAATTATGTATTGGCAAATCCATATTAACAGAGTGATGTGGAGACTCCGATTTTTCCCTTTCAAATGTATGTCAAACTAAAACCAATGATTGCATTAATTAAACAAACCATTCAACTTTAAACACACACACACACGTGAAGGCAGTAAAAATCCTCCTCAGTGATTCATCACATTCTGACGGCTTGGCGACGGGAGATAGTGTTTCGCTGGGGCTGTCTGAGCATGTAAATGAAATGAAGGTGTGTGTGTGTGTGTGTGTGTGTGTGTGTGTGTGTGTGTGTGAGTGAGTGAGTGAGTGAGTGAGTGAGTGAGTGAGTGAGTGAGTGAGTGAGTGAGTGAGTGAGTGAGTGAGTGAGTGAGTGTGTATGTGTGTGTGTGTGTGTGTCCACGTCCGTGTACATCTGTGTGCTTGTGCACTTCCCAGTGTGTGTGAAGGTGACTCCTACCTCCTCTCAGCAGCTCAGTGTGCAGGTAGGCCAGCCCCCGTGTGACAGAGTGTGTGAGGCGACAACAGCTGACCCAGTCTCCTGTCTGCAGACTCAGGTACTGACACAGAGAACCCTGGAGAGGAGAACGACAACATGACTTTACTGTTTCATCGTAGACACACATAGAGATACAGGTTGGAGAGTCGGTTGTCAGCTCACTTCCCACCAGATTTGAGGAATGAGGAAGAGGAGGATGAGGAAGAGGTGGAGGAGGAAGAAGAGGAAGTAGAAGAGGTGGAGGGGGAAGAAGAAGAGGAGAGGAGAAGGAAGAGGTGGAGGAGGAAGCGGTGGAGGAGGAAGAGGTGGTGGAGGAAGAGGTGGTGGAGGAAAAGGTGAAGAAGGAAGAAGAAGAGGTGGAGGAGGAAGAGGTGGAGGAGGAAGAGGTGGAGGAGGAAGAGATGGTGGAGGAAGAGGTGGAGGAGGAAGAGATGGTGGAGGAAGAGGTGGTGGAGGAATGAGAAGGAAGAAGAGGTGGAGGAGGAAGAGATGGAGGAGGAAGAGGTGGAGGAGGAAGAGGTAGTGGAGAAAGAGGTGGAGGAATGAGAAGGAAGAAGAGGTGGAGGAGGAAGAGGTGGAGGAGGAGGTGGAGGAGGAAGCGGTGGAGGAGGAAGAGGTGGAGGAGGAAGAGGAGGAAGAGGTGGAGGAGGAAGAGGAGGAGGAGGAAGCAGTGTAGGAGGAAGAGGTGGAGGAGGAAGAGGTGGTGGAGGAAGCAGTGTAGGAGGAAGAGGTGGAGGAGGAAGCAGTGTAGGAGGAAGAGGTGGAGGAGGAAGAGGTGGTGGAGGAAGCAGTGTAGGAGGAAGAGGTGGTGGAGGAAGAGGTGGAGGAGGAAGCAGTGTAGGAGGAAGAGGTGGTGGAGGAAGAGGTGGAGGAAGGAGAAGGAAGAAGAGGTGGAGGAGGAAGAGGTGGTGGAGGAAGCAGTGTAGGAGGAAGAGGTGGAGGAGGAAGAGGTGGAGGAGGAAGCAGTCTAGGAGGAAGAGGTGGAGGAGGAAGAGATGGAGGGGGAAGAGGTGGAGGAGGAAGAGGTGGAGGAGGAAGAGGTGGTGGAGGAAGCAGTGTAGGAGGAAGAGGTGGAGGAGGAAGCGGTGTAGGAGGAAGAGGTGGAGGAGGAAGAGGTGGAGGAGGAAGAGGTGTAGGAGGAAGAGGTGGAGGAGGAAGAGGTGGAAGAGGAAGAGGTGGAGGAGGAAGAGATGGAGGAGGAGAATGAAGTG